>NC_090754.1:4645674-4708174 GCF_036898095.1 Palaemon carinicauda | reverse complement strand
ACCAATATATACAAATAACCACAAATATTTACAAATTCAACAAGACCGCAAGATTCAATCAATCGTCAGACAAAATGTCTTTGGTTTTTTGACAGATTCCAAAGCAGCCTTCCTAGTACTTTTGGGTGTAACTGATAATTCAGTGCTAATCTTAGGAAGGTAACCTGGTAAGTCTTTATCTTCAGAAGAATTTTCAAATAACAATAAATGTATTAGGCAACTCACATTTCTTTTAGTTAATTTTGCTGTTCTACCCTTCAGAACAGCCACGCGAGTTGTCTCTCCTTCATTATTGGTGATTATCTGCTTAACAATTCCCATTGGAAAGATTACCGGCTTAACATTAGCATCTTTTATAAGCACTATATCACCAACACATATTTGATCATGCTTGCAGTGTTTATATCTGTCATTGGTGTCTATTGCCTGACTTAACAAAGTAGACATAAACTCACTCTGATATAAGTCAAACAGGCTATGCCTAACTTTCCTAATTTTGGTATATTTATACTTCAACAAATCAGACGGGGACGTATGGTCTGAATATTCAGCCACCTCAGGCAAGAGCTGTAATTCTGGGATCAAATTGACAGTCACAATTTCATAGCCGCTAAGCAGCATCTCTGGAGTTATGGGACTTAGTGTATAAAGGTCCTGATCTCTCAAAGATTCCTTAAATGCAATGGGTCTCTTATTAACCAAACTTCCAACTTGACATATGAAAAATTCAAAATATCTCACTTCAAGAATATTAGTCCCGATGCTATTATTTATAATTTGTTTTGTCATTTTTACTGAAGTTTCAACCAGAGACCCAAGGGAACTACACCCTTTAAAGTAACTCTCAAACTTAAATCTTATTAATGCCATTCTCCTTGAAATACTCATCCGTCTGCGGATTGTTAAGAAAACCAGTTATTTTATTTCCAGCAGCTACAATCTGAGTCCCCAAATCACTAATAACTAACTGGGGTAATCCAAACTCAAATGCTTGTATCATAAATGCCCTTAAAAATTCTGATACGTCTTAGATATCATTAGATATAAAGTAAATAAGGTTTTCACAGAAACATTTGTGTAAGTTCTCAAGCCAGATAATGAGTGAAAATAATAAAAATAAACGTAATACATTGGAGGAGCTGTGAACAGTGGCGGGCTACGGGAAAGACTGGTTGCAATAATACCAGATAATTAAGATATGAAATGCATGCTACATGAGATTATATAAATGCTACATAGTATTCCCTATGCTCCAATAAACAAGAATACTTGCATACATGTATTCCTAACAAAACATATATGCTAAATGTGTATTAGCAATAAGGTTACATATAACAATGATAATAATATATATACTGCATATGTAAATAATTATAATGATAATCCATCACCTCCCCCTCCTCTTTGCGTTCAATGAGCTATATGAACGGGTATGGCATCCGGTGAACACCGATACTCAGCTTGAGTGCCACTGCTGTTGTTGACTAGTAGCAGGGACAACATCCCTCTTCTTTGGAGATTGCTGTGTCTCGTCCGGCAAATGTGAAGGAGAATGAGGTACAGGGCGTAAGAAACGGCAGTTACGCCATAATATTCTTCCTGAGGGTAACTTCACATGGTAGTCTCGTGACCTACCGATGCCCATAATAATGCCAGTCTTATCCCATTGCTTGGAGATAGGGTCTTGGATACGGACATTATCACTGAGCTTGAGTGGTTCCAAAGGGTGTGCACGGCTGTTGTACCTTATTTTGGCTGCTTCTGTACGTGATGCTACACTAAGGTCATATTCATTTGCTTTTTCTTGCCACTCCTGCTTGAACGATGATGCATGGGCTGGGATGCATGATCAAAGGGCTTAGCCATATAATATATGCACTGGAGAAAGGCCAGCATAGTTAGGAGTATTCCGTATTTCCAATAATCCTTTGTCAAAATCTTTGGTGTCGATGTTCCTAGAAGGTGCTACTTTTAGGATAAAATGTTTGACCTTCTTCACGGCTGCCTCGGCATGGCCATTACTTTGGGGATAGTAAGGTGTGGATATCACATGTTGAACACCCCATCGGGTTAGAAAATTCTTGAATTCTGAGCTGGTGAATTGAGGTCCACCATCTGTCCTCAGCCTTACGGGAACACCTAAGTCTCGGAAGATGTGACTAAAGTGTCGTGTTGTTACTTCCGCTGTAGTAATGGTACCAAATTTTACAACTACAGGCCATCCAGATAGTCTGTTTACATAGACCAGGAAAGATTTCCCAGCAACACTGAAGAAATCAGCCGATACTGATTCAAAGGGACGAGAGGGGTTTTCGTTGCATAATAGTGGTTCCTGCTGTTGGCTTGGCTGCATTATCTGACATGGCTCGCAGACATGGATAGTATTTGCTATGTCTGAATTAATACCAGGCCAATATACAGTCTGCCTAGCCCGATGCTTAGTCGCCTCCACTCCACAATGGCTGTCATGAAGGCGTCTTAAAATACTGTGTCGCATAGCTAAGGGAATTACTATTCGGCTACCATACAGGACAAGATCATCATCGGTGTATAAATCCTCCCTTATTTTCCAATAGGGTAGTAGGTCATTGTGGAGATTGTAGCGGTGACTGGGGAATCCGTTGGCAACGTTCTGGAGGAGTCTTGTGTACGAGGGGTCCTCACGTGCTGCGGTGCGAATCTCTTCCAAGATAAGATCTTGTGTATCTGATGTCTTCGCATCTGAAATTGCATCCACAGTCTTGGCTACAACACTCCTGAGGGAAAGATAGGTTCAACTATTTAACATATCATCTTCAGGCGTTGGGTGGCTCACCGGGGAACATGAAAGGTCATCAGGGATGCAATGTTCCTTGCCTTTACGCCATACTGCAGTGAAGATATAGGGTGAAATTTTCTCTTTCAGACTCTGAATACGTTTGTTTTCTATTGCATTCAATGTATATGTATTCAAGATGGGTATCAGGGGTCTATGGTCAGTCACCAATGTGAAATGGGGCAATCCAAGTAAGTAATGGCGACATTTATTCATAGCCCAAACTGAAGCTAAACATTCTAGCTCAATGGTGGCCCACCTAGTTTCTGCATCAGCCAAAAATCTTGAACCACACTGGACCATGCAAAAACGGCTTTCTCCATGATCTTGTAGAAGTGTATATCCCAAACCATATATACGAGAAGCATTCGATTCTTTTTAACACTGGCAAAGGTGGCATCATGATCTGCTGTCCACGTGAAGGATCTCTTACGGCTCATTAGCGGCCGAAGCGGATCTTCCGCAGCTGCAAGATTGGGTGAAAATTCTGTTAATTGGTTAGTAAGGCCCATGAATGACCTTAAATCTGTCAGATTTGCTGGCTTTGAAAACTCTGATATAGCTCGAACTTTCTCCTCGTCGGCTGTAATTCCCTTTTCAGATAATGTATACCCACAAAAAGATACAGTAGGGCTAGCAATAACAAACATTTCTGCAGTTAGAGTGATACCAGGAGTCCTACAGCGAGAAAAAACTTTGTTGAGCCTGCATAAGGGAGAATAATAATCCCTATCATATACAAGGATATCATCCACAACCTTGACACAATGTTGGATGCCCTGAAGAGCAATATCACCTCTCCTGCAGTAGGCATCTCCTGAATCGCTGAATCCCATGGGTGAACGATGATAGCGATACCGACCATAGGGCATGATGAATGTTGTAAGGGCTTGGTCTTCCTCTGCTAGTGGGATCTGCCAGTACCCACACAATACATTCATGGTGGAGAAATACCTTGAATTAGGATCAATACTCCTGATTGCACTAAATGGTGATGGTGAAGGATGTGTAGGCCTTAAAACCTGTGAATTTAACTTGCTTAAATCTGTGGTGACACGAACACCACCTGTAGGTTTGGCCACGACCACTAAGGGGTGACACCATGGGGATGGCTGATCCCCAACAGGTTCAATGATACCTTGTGCTACCATTGTCTCCAACTCAGTCTTGACATTCTCTTGAAAGGCTAGTGGTATAAGACGTGGAGTGTAGATAGCAAAGGGTTTCACATCCTCTTTCAGGTGAATACGCATAGGTGGTCCAGTCATTGGCTTGAGTTGTGCTCCCTGATGAAACTGCTCCTTTGTCATTAGCACATCACTATATTCCTTTAGAAATTATTGCCTAGCTTCCTCAGGTGAGGATGTGGCTGGAGGCGGAGGAACGGACATTTGTTCACATGTATTAACTTGGCTGAATGGGACCTGACTGGTTCCTGTTGAAGTCCTGCTAAGTTTCCTCTCTTGCATTTGACGTGGGAAGTGCCAGGGAATGACCATTAGGTGGCAGAGGCCATCATAACACAGTAATGGTGTTGGGAGAGAACTAAGAACATCAATATACCCCTTTATGAGATATCACCATATGTCATGACGGCCTCCATTGATCCCAAGACGTTACCTTCCATGGGTGATCCATTGGCGTTGGAAAACTGCAACTCAGGGGGTGGACACAATTCCTTGACATCAATAACCAATGCTTGCAAGTGTTGCACTCCAAAAACGTTGGCATCTGCACCAGTATCAGGGATAACATTGATCTTCCCTGATTTACTGCCATATGTGACATGTAAATTGTTAAGGGGGAGGTGGGGGGTGGGGAGGGACAACTTAGGGGACGTAAATTAAATGAACGAATGGCTGGAGAAGATATCTTGACGGTGTTCAATTTGGTTTCCTTTAAATCTTTCGACTCCCTTGGTCCCTTTGATTTTTTCTGTGCACAACAAACATCATAGTGGCCAAATTTATGGCAAATTCGGCACTCCTTAGCCAATGCAGGGCATGCGGCAATATATGGGAAATGGCCAGTTTTAGCACAGTTCCTGTACTTGTGAGATACTGCCTTACATGTGTCACTATTATGCTGTTGACCACAATTCTTGCATCTGCTACTTGACGAAGGGGTTTTCTCCTGCTGATGATTTTTCTTAGGTTGCTCCGACTTGGCAAATACCTTCTTTAACTTCTTGTAGTTTGACACGGTACGCACTGAAGTCTGAGGAGCTTTAAGCTCTGTCGTTGTCTTCTTTGCAGCCTCAAAAGCCCCGCAAATCAGCTTCACTTCCTCAAATGTTGCTGTTGTTGGCATGCTAAAGAGCTTCTTGGTGAGTTCTTCATTCCTTATGCCAACCAAAATAGCATGTTTCATTTGGGCCTCCACACAGTTAACGCTTTTACATAAATCAACCTCCTCTGAGAGCTGTTGTAAACGAACAAAAAAATCTGTTAATGACTCGCCTTCTGCTTGCTTGCATAGAGTAAAAGCTAACCGACGAAGTGCTTCATTCTGCTGACCCTTTATATAAGTTTCGATATGAGCTAACACATCATCCAAAAGCATAGTTGAGTCTGGTGGAATACCCAAATTGTGTTCTAACAAGCGTCTCATCTCAACACTGAGACATGCCCTTAGCTGTATCAACTGCTTAGGTTGAGGTAAATTATCCAAATCTACCATTACAGCATAGTCCTTCCATCTCTGCTTCCATTTTGTGTATTGCCTATAAGTAACATCATGGGTTAATGGTGGTGGCAAATTTACTGTCACCTTAGGTGTTTACACAGCTGAATTAGGCACTTGGAGAACACTTGCAGACGATGGTGCTGGGGTAGGGGGCCCTATACCACTTGCTTGGGGTAGGGTATGCCTAGAACCAGTCATAGCTTCAATTAATGCTTTGAATTCTTCCTGATGTCTGACATTGTCTTCTTTTCTTCTTTCTTCATCCTGTTTTCTCCTTTCTTCATCTTTTTTATCCATGTATTCAAACATTTTGCTGATAAAATCCATGGTTGAAGGGGTTGATGAAGGAGAAGTAGATCTTGAATGCGTTGGAGATGACGTCATGTCCGTTGGGGTTGGGGATGATGGGGGAGAGACCTCAGAAGTCTTTGGTCTCCTTCCTTTATCGTGTTTTGGCGACATGAATAGAAAAATCTCACGAAATCCAAGAGAAAATATCACTTAATGCCGTCAGCGGTAACGTCACAATGACGTCACAAACGGTAGCCAATTACCGAGTACAATAGCTCGAGGCAACAGAGCTATGCTGTATCTGGTAACACTGTGACTGCTGTGGCTGTCACATGCACAGCGAGAGCCGTTAGTCTCCCCTCAAACGCAGCTGAGTATGAATGTGACGCTCTTGTTTCGGACTCTGCAGATGGCCGACGCACATTAGCCCTAATCTCAGATTGCTAAAATAAACACAGCCTTATATAGAGTCACTGTTATCACAAAACAAAGTCACTGCCAGTGTATAAATGCAAACAAAGTTCTGGTTCGCAACTGCTAACTAACTTGGTTACAATGATCACAAACACTCTTCTTGCAATGAACATGCCGGTTGGATAAGTTCACTAAATGATTGAAATTCATTTATGGCAAATCAATCACTGTGCCATCTTAGTTATCATTAGATATAAAGTAAATAAGGTTTTCACAGAAACACTTGCGTGAGTTCTCAAGCCATATAATGAGTAAAAATAATAAAAATAAACGTAATACACTGGAGGAGCTGTGAACAGTGGCGGGCTACGCGAAAGACTGGTTACAATAATACCAGATAATTAAAATATTAAATGCATGCCACGTGAGGTTATATAAATGCTACATAGTATTCCCTATGCTCCAATAAACATGGATACTGGCATACATGTATTCCTAACACAACATATATGCTAAATGTGTATTAGCAATAAAGGTACATATAACAATGATAATCATATATATACTGTATATGTAAATAATTATAATGATAATCCATCAATATGGACATATAACATACCTGCAAATTAATGGTTTTAGTGTACATACAAGAAAAACACAATACCCAAACCTTCCTACGACCATCTGACAGTTTGCAATTAAAAGGCCCACAATAATCCAAATATAGATAACCAAATGGAGTATCAGAGGGTTCCAATCTAAATAATCTATATGGAGACTGGTTCAGTCGTACAGATCTTTGATTGTATCTTTTGCAAGTAATGCAAGAGCTAACAGACTTCTTTACAACAGAAAATATGTGTGGTATGTAAAAAAATTTTCTCAATAAATTCAGTACCCCATAATATCCTACATGTCCTAGCTTTAAGTGGGCATCCCTAGCAATCAATGCAGTTAATAAACTATCTTTAGGTAGTAACACTGGGAAGAGCACCCTGTGAAAATTAGGTCTATCAAATAAATTTCCCATGTACTCTCAAAACATTATTCCTGTCTGGGTAGATATTCAGCTGAGAAACTAGGTCAGGGATATCCTTTTTAGGATATTGCTTGCTTCGAAAAAACTCCACAATTTCTGGAAATCTGAGCTTTTGCTCTTTGCTTATAATTTGTTGCAATGCCAATTCATGATAATAAAAACTTTAGGGCTTTATTCCCAAAGATGAAATAACCGACTTATTTTTAGAAAGGGCAGTTTTCCACTTATTCACTAAAGCATGCACTTTTACTAGTTTAGTCAAGTTAGAAAATCTATCCACTGGAATCAAATGATCTGTTACTAGGTTTTCTGCTGCTTGGTTAACAGAAACGCCAAATTCTTGATCCGGCCCGCTAGGTAATCTGAACCTTAATACCTCTTCCTGAACCTTTGTTTCTTCAAACTGCTCATAATTTGGACCAAAACAATAGTTAGTACGGGACAAGACCTTCCTGGAAACCGGACGAGTAATACAATATGCAGGATTGTTGATACCTGCAATATAGTTACACACTATTGGAATCTGCTCACATATCCTCCGTATGCGTTCGAGCCTATTATTAACATATACAGTTCTTTTATTTACTTTATCCAATTTGACAGCACTAGAAGGCAGCCAATGAAGAACGACAAGGCTATCTGAAAACAGTTGCAAATCGGCAATATTGATCTTAGATAAACAAAACTGCCCAGTAAGTTCATCATAAAGAGACTTTAGCACTTCATTGCCCAAAACCAGTGCCTGAAGCTCCAGAGAGGGCATAGACTTTGCTTTCAGTGATGAATTAACAAACTTATTCTTAGCCATAAGAAAACTCCTCTTGCATGACTCAACCTCTCTAATATAAATAAAAATTCCATATATATCAGTACTAGCATCAACATAACATTCTAAAATGTACTCAGAATTCCTTTCACCAACGATCAAATTTAATGGTTGGTGAAGAATTTACCTGAATTACAATACATTACCATTTCATAAGTTGTTCTCCATCAAGGATTTCATCCCAGTCCAATTTATTCCTTTTTGCAAATTGTGCAAAAAAATCCTGGCTCTGTTAAAAATTGGGCCATTGAAATTAAAGATGTCAAAATTGGAAGCAATAGTTTTTAACACACACCTTTTCGTATTAGCATTAGGATCTAACCTTACAGGCAATATATAAATTTGATCAGAATCCCTTGACCATTGAAGACCCAACAGCTTTACCTCATGAGGAGTTTGACCGGATCCTTTCCTGTAAATAACTTCTTGTAATGAGGGATCATTTGTAACAAACTGTTGCAAGGGAAATTTATATTTCTTAAAGATTGAAGGCAAAACTTTGTAAACTTCATTCAACTTTTTCCATGAACTGCAAGTATATGCTCCATTGTCCATATACAACAACTGATATAAAAGCCTCTTAATATCAGTCAAATTAAGATCACAATCATCAACAACTAATATATAATACAATGACAACACCAGTATCGTTGAACTACAATTTAGTCTAAAACTTAATCTTATATCTTTTATGCTACCAATGTAAAATCATGTTTCGACACATTTCTATACCAAAAAAAAAAATAGCAGCTTCCTTTGATCTTCCTCAGTTAAGGCAACCTGATTAAAGGACTTTTTGATGTCATAACAGAGCAACTTAGAGCCAAACCTTAAATTCATAAATGCAGTACTCAACTTCTGATTCAAATTAGGACCTGGGTGCATAGCTTGATTGTGAGTAACTGTCAGAGGTCTACCGTCTACACTTTCACCTAAGTTTGACATGAATACAACTCGAAACTTTGTGGTTTCCTTATCAGGTCTAAAGATTGGCATGTGAGCTAGGAAGCTAGCCTTAGAATGCTTTTCAAAGAATTTTTCCACATTTGGAATTCTTTCAATTATGCCCATTTCTATTTGTTCTTGAATAACATCATCAACCATACTTAGGTGTTCAGGGTTTCTTTTCAACTTCTTAAAATTAGAAGCTAGTATTCCCTTATTCAAATTGATGTTTTGCCCCAACAAATGCGATGTCTTCTAGTTCCACATAAATGGCATGGTTAGGTGACCCTCATCATTTATTCTAATATTAGATAAGGTATTCTTAACCCATTTGTTATTTAACTCCGAATCTTCCTCATAAAATATTTTTTCATAATTGAGAACTTCCTTCAACTTATCATCTAGAGCTCGATCGGCTATTGCATTTAAGACCTTATTGGACTGTTTATTAAACTTTATAATAAAATTAGAATCCTTGTCACTTACGTTATTTTGCCATTCATCTAGTACGCATTCCCTAGGCTGAACACATAAGAAACTGGCAAGTCTAAATTGAACCTCATTCTCCAAAGTAGGAATTTCATCAATAACTTTAAATGTCTCACTGGCTTCTCCCATAAACAATATTCCCACAGGAGAATCTAAGTAAACGAAAGGATTGATATCACCAAACAATTTAGCTGTGGTCAACAAACAATGAGCTGAACTGGTACCCAACACAAATTTCACGTTAGATATCCCATCACTGTTCAAAAGTTGATTATCAGCAATGAGATACCCTTTCTTTTTAAATGCTTGAGCAAGCTTTGATAAGTTGGGGACTAAAATGTCAATTCCAATATTTGATCTGGCACCTGTTTTCGATTCTACTCTGCGGACCTTTTTTACCTTTGGCTCTTTCATACACAAATAAAAAAAATGCCATTCATTACATTTGAAGCATCTCTTATGAAATCTGAAAAAAAAAAAAATATTTGCCAAGTGCCCCTGAACAAAATACTTTAAACATCTACCCAGTTTTATAATACGTTCCAGTTTGCTCTCAGGAGTTCTGTAAACTTTACATTCTGAAACCTTGTGCAAGGGATATTCACCATTACAACATAATAAACAACCCCTTTGTATATTCCTTTTATCAGCAGAGATTGCTAGATTAGTAGAGCTCACCTCACATTTTTCCTTAACAATAGTTTTGAAAGAGCTTTGGCATCCTGCAGATACCTATCTGAAGCTTCAAAGAAGTGCTCCTGTATGGCTTCTAAACTAGGTCTGACATTATTAGTGATACTAACTAGATGCTGTTTAAGAGTTTCATTTAAGCCTTCCCAAACAAAAGACTGAGCAAAGTCATCACCATTCATCTTTAACAACTTCACATTTTCTATTAATGATCTTACCCTGCCAATATATGAAAAAGGATCATCTGATGACTTCTGTTTAAGCTCTGAAAACATCCTTACAATATAATATTTCTGTAAATCAGTGGAAGCAAATGCACAACTAAGTAAATTCTTTGCATCCTCATATGACTGACTACTCAGTTCAAGAGAATTAATCAAATATTCTGCTCTCCCGTGCACTTGTTGTTTTAACAGCAAAAACTTATCTCTATTGGAAAACTGTTGTTGCTCCGAAACAGATTCAAACTCCTGGAAAAACCTATTGACATTTTCATCTGGGCTACTGTTAAAAGTGGGCAAAGGAATAACAGGATTTTTCAACATACTTCTACACCTGTTATCACTTGCAACATTTGGTTTATCCTCCAGAATAGTTAACATTTCAGTAACTTTATCAACATATAGCTCACAAATAGTAAGTTCTACTAAAAATGCTTCCTCATTCATACTTTCAGACCAATTCGCATCTGTAATTTTGTGATCATAATTCATTCGCTTTGGCTAAAACACCTTTTTATTTTTCTCTTTTTGCAATTCTTTGCACCCTAGACAGACTACTAAAACTGTCCTTACTACAATATTGTTTTGTAATGGTACCACGTAGGTATTTTCGTGCATTAACTAAAACAACCAATGAACTCATTGTCTTTGTTTTAATTCACGAATCACAGAACAAAAATAAACGAGAAAACAATAAAGCAATAAACTTATCTTTACAACTCAAGAGTGCTCTATCCAATAAGTCAACCCCTCCTTAACCAATTTGGTAGGTTTCTCAAGTCCTTTAGTATTTAAATGAACTTCATCAGCAAACAGCGCCATATTGTCTAGTTTGGATTTTCCATCAACTCTAAATATAAAATCCTTTAGCTTGAGCTTATAAATAAACCTATTCAAGTATTTTCGCTGATAATGGTAATCTATTCCGGTGGGACACTGAAATCTGTTACCACCTGAATAATACCTTTTCTCAATTTGACTGGCAGTGATCTTAGACCTAGGCAACCAGCTACGTAACTTCTGGTAAAATTCAGAACACTGCAGTTTTACAATATCTAAGCTTACTCGAATACTAATATCATTACCACCCAAGAAAACAAGAACAAAATCTGTGTCATATGTCTTCAACTCTCAAATAAATTTATCATTTGCAACCAAGGTTCTAAACTTATCCCCACTATAACCAAAAAATTAACACTAAAAATCAATATCATTAACTTTCAAATTAGAGGGAAAAACTCCTTGCAAATGCTTAACATAAGAGTGACCTACAAGTGCTAACTTCATACCGAAATACGGGCCACCCTGGAGTTCTGCCGCAGTGCACGACTTCAACTAACACTATCATCAAAACCAACCAACTTAGCATAGCCCCACGTTGGGCGCCATCTTGGAGAAACTTTGAATGTATATATTACTCCAATAGGTAGACAACTAAGTAGGTTGGGATAAGGAAAATTTGCTATACTAAAATATGAATTTCATTTCCTCCCTTCTATCACGATGAATTAATATGGTCTTCCTTAATTGTTCGAATGTTCCCAAACTACTGTTTACCAAGATTTCCTGAGGGTACAAAAAAGCTACCTTCATTAGACAATGTACCAAAAAAATAAGGTGGAATACTACACACAAACCCAAATAATTTGAAGAAAAACTATGCAACAACGTGTATAGTAACAGGGAGCTGTCTCAACACACTAAACAATACTGAATAAAAAACAAAGTTTAACTCGAAGGCTACAATTATTGTATTCCACCAAGGCCGTCTCGAGACGACCTTGATTCCACCCCCTTGAAGAAACTAAGTTGAAAAATCTCAAGAATTTCTTAAGGCTAACTGCTAAGACATCTAAGTAAATTATGCAAAACATTTAGCTTGTTAAGAGTACATAACTACATTGAGATGATCGGTATCATTAATGACCAACCTTATAAATCATCCTTGGTGCTACTTGGTTGATCTCAACGTTTAGTATGCGAATGATAGTCGGCAACAGTAGCTTCCGTCCGAGGCGGCGCCGATGGCATTATTCTTCCATGTTAAAAACAATCCCTTTATATGCAATTAAGAGAGACGTTTATTCTCTCAACGCCTCACTCCAACCTCACACTTCTTGCCTGTCTTGCGCCTTAACTTTATTTACCCAAACAACCGTAGTATGGCTGTTGTCCTGTGAATAGCAGAAACAAGCAAACAGTATTCATTTCCTTCCTAATTCCAAGGGAATGGGAGGAAACCAATTCAGATGAAATAAGGTTGTCAAATACCGATCATAAACTTATGAATAAATTTCAGGTTCCTCGCATTCAACCATAAGAAACAATCGTGATAGTATATTCTCTCTCTCTGTCTCTCTCTCTCTCTCTCTCTCTCTCTCTCTCTCTCTCTCTCTCTCTCTCTCTCTCTCTCATATTATATATATATATATATATATATATATATATATATATATATATATATATATATATATATATATATATATATATATATATAATATGAGAGAGAGAGAGAGAGAGAGAGAGAGAGAGAGAGAGAGAGAGAGAGAGAGAGAGAGAGAGAGAGAAATGTGTGTCTGTGGGTGTGTATCTTGTACTACGGGGAAGCAGATTAGTGAACCTGATAACTAACAATCATTCATTTCTGAATACAATAATTAAAATTGACATTTTTACTACTTGGAATTATGGTGTCCGTGGTAAATCATATTTACTTTTATATGTCAGATCACTCACCTCTATTGTACGATGAATATTAGTTGAGAATAAATCCTTTATCCCATCATCGTCGAATCTTTTTTGGTAGGAGACAATGATAGGTTTGCAGTATTAAAATACATTTATTGCTAACGGCTTACATTACTGCTACAGCTCTCAGGGCTTGGAAATCTCGAGTGAGAAGATCGACGTAAACAAACTCTTGTACCAAAAAATAAGAAATTAATAAAGAGCATCATTCTTAAAAGACTGAATCCTATCTGCAATACAAAAGAAGAATCATATCCTATCTTTGAGTCAATAATAAATGATTAAATCCTTCATAACATGCGCTAACTGCACTTACACTGAGTGTCTAAACATGTTCTATCAATGCGATAATGTGCAATAATACTTTTAATACATGTAGCGCATATGTTATTACAGAACAGATATATAACAATTGCTTTTTTTGATGAAATTTGTCAGCCACCTAAATATTCAAGATTACGACCATTTCCAATATGGATGCCACTGAATTTAGAAAAAAAAATGCATTTTGCAGCAAAATCACAAACATTTGTCGTATTTGAATGATTTTAGTATCAAATCATACACATTTCGCTATGTAGAATCCAATTTGAAACTATGTACCTACCCACTAGCCTTTTTATACCATAATATTTGTAGAACACTATACCACCATTGCAGTTACGTTCTGAATATCGACGTTTTACTAAGGGTGAAGTAAACACTCTTTGCTGAAGCTCTTGAAACAGACGACATGGCGACAGATGATAGAGGCCACAACAGACGATCCTTGCAGACACAAGGCTGACGAATTCCACTTGTCCCACGCTGGTGTTACTTGACCAAGGCTGGAGTATTCATCAAACTAGAGAACACTACACCACCAGTGCAGCTACGTTCTGAATATCGACGTTTTGCTAAGGATGAAGTCAAACACTCTTCCTCTGGTTTGTTCATGTATTCCATCAAAGAGGCGAGGTTTGATGCTGCAAACAAAAGCAGCAATAAATATACAAAAAAATAATGTAAATATTCATGTAAAACAATATATATGCTGTAAATATTATGTAAATAAAAAATAATGTAAATGATGTAAAATACAATACAGTAATTCCACAGGTAAGATTCACTTAACATAAAAAATAAACTTACACATTACAGACGCCGATTCTAATACTAAATTCACAGATAACCACTGGTAGAAGTTGCTGTACAACCAGAAGCATTCAGCCTCGTAGCTAACAGGAACACTGGTCACTTATTACTATGATGAGTACACTGGGCATTTCAGCACACCACAAATACTCCAGAACCACAGCATGCACAAATTCCATGTGCTTTCCAGAGCCTGCCCACGCTGAACTAACAAAGGCGCCAAGTCGGGCATAAATTGCGGCCTTTTGGGCAGATGCCAACAATAACAATACAATATTTTTCAGTGATAACTCAATACTTCTTTTTCATAAAAAAAGTAAACAAAAATGTATACAGTTTTCCATTCAATAGAAATATTTATTTCAAAATAGTGCACATATGTGTATAATTAAAAAACTAAACAAACATCAGTCAATCCCGACGCTCGTTTATCCCCTCATCCTTATCATCAACAAAGAAAACGTGTAGTGCCAACTTAACTAAAAACGTAAAACGCTGTGGCATACCCTACACCACCCCCTATTTTGTACTATACAAAATACACCGCAAATATGCCACATACACAGCACGCCATATGAGCAGCGCACGCCGTTCACTCTTTTTCTAATGGCACTCCACTGTCATCACACTCCGTTTCAAGGAAAAGGCACATTTTCTGCACTGGGCGTAAGTACAACCCACACTCGGTCTTAATCTTGGCTTGTCTAACTCGGTTGTCAGAGTCTCGAGTCACTTCCAAGACTCATCCCAAAGGCCAGGAGCCTCTGGGGAGACGTTCGTTAGTAGTTAGCACAATGTCGCCAACTTGGATGTCTCGCCGTTGGACGGTCCACTTCTGTCTTTCTTGCATCAGTGGAAGGTACTCCCTCAGCCATCGCTTCCAGGATTGGTCGGCAAGATATTGCGCCAGGGGCGCTTAACATACAAGTCCTTCTGGTCAGTCTTCGTTACTTTGAGCACTGCACTCTTCAGAGTCAACAGCATACTAGGCGTCAACGGCAGTGGACAGTCTGGTTCGTCGTTTACCTTGGTTAGAGGTCTTCCATTCACCAAAGACTCGACTTCGTAGATCAGAGTCGATAGTGTGTCGTCAGTGGTGACCTGCTGCAGGCAGGTTGCACTGAGAGCTCTTCTCACTGAGCGTATGAGGCGTTCCCAGACTCCTCCGAAGTGTGACGCATTTGGCGGGTTGAAACGCCATTCGATGCCCTTAGCTGCTAGGGTTTGGGCAATTTCCTCTTCCTTGAAGTTTTGAAGAGCTTCCTTCAGCTCTCGGTCAGCTGCAACGAGGTTGATACCGTTGTCTGACTATATTCTGTTGACAGCTCCTCGCCTGGCCATAAATCTTCTCACTGCATTCACAAAGGAGTCTTGGTCTATCGAGCTGAGAACCTCCAGGTGAATCGTTTGCTCTGTCAGGCAGGTAAAAATTGCTCCCCAGCGCTTCACTGTAGAGCGCCCTTGCTTCACAAAGAAGGGACCGAAGCAGTCTGCCCCTGTATTGGTGAAGGGAGGATCCCCCGGACAGATCTGGTCAGAGGGCAAGTCAGCCATCACTTGATTCACTGGCCAACAACTGAGTCTTCTACAGATGACACAGTCACGTATCACTGATCTAACTACTGTATTTCCATGTACGATCCAGTAGTTTTATCTTAGTTCAGCCATAAGATGGTTCTTCCCATAATGGCTGTTTGTTTCATAGGTCCATCGCACCATCTTCCTCACAATTGGCGACTTGGATGGAAGAATGATGGGGTGCTTGCAGCTATCACTGATGGTGGCTTCACAGTCTTCCACCAACCTTCAGCAAGTCTTCTTGTAGAAATGGTCGCAACTTGCAAATCTTGCTGGATTTCTTCACCTTGGAATCCTTCTTGTAGAGTGATTTAATCTCACTCCCATACTCTTGAACTTGAATCTTCCTCCATATTATGGTTGTTGCACTATTCATCTCGTTTACAGATAACACTTCTGATCCGCTCACGGTTCGTAATCGCCTCAGTCGAGTGATGATTCGCACTATCTTGGTCCATGAAGAGAACTTGGCAGCAATCTTCTCTACTAAGATTGGTTCCAGCACAACCATGCTGAAGATGGGTGCAGACTGCTTAACTTCTGGATCTCCATCTAGTTCTGCTCGCTTCACATCGTCAAGAAGAGCCGGCCAACTGCTCTGCTCTTGACACAGGAACTCTGGTCCTGTCAGCAACAGCGACGACTCCAGCAAGCTGTCCATATCAAGGCCCCGAGAGGCAAGGTCTGCAGGGTTCGCAGAGTTGTTCACATACCTCCAAGCGGTGATGTCACTGAGGTCGCGGATGAGGTTCACACGGTTGTTCACAAACGTGTGGTATCTTGCAGACAGGTTACGGATGTACATAAGGACAGACGTGCTGTCGGTCCAGAACACTGAGTCACACAACTCCAAATCGAGTTCTGACCTGATCTTGCAATCAAGTTGAGCTGCCACAGCAGCTGCAGTCAATTCCATTCGTGGAAGCTTGGTCTCTTGAGGGGAGCTACACGAGCTCGACCCGTAACCAGTGTACGGTTTACTTGGTTATTCTTGCTTACCGTGGGCAGATTCGTGGCCACACCATATCCTGTCTGGCTTGCGTCCACAAAATGGTGAAGTTGGTACGATGATACCTCCCCAAAGGCTGGAGGCACCAGGCTTCTTCTGAACTTGAAGTCTCCTAGACACTGAAGCTGGGAAGTCCATCTGCTCCAGAGATTTGCTTCGTCGTTGTTCATTTCTTCGTCCCAAGGTAAGTTGCGATGACACAGGTCTTGTAGTAACATCTTCCCTTTCAAGGTGAAAGGTCCAAAAAACCAAGTGGATCATACAAGGAAGCCACTACAGAGAGAACTCCTCTGCGCGTCCTAGGCTTCTCCTTCAGGTTGATCTTGCAGGTGAACTCATCACTGCTCACGTCACAGAGGATACCCAAAGCGCGCTCCGTAGGCAGCTAGTCCTTACTGAGGTCCAATGTAGCCACTGATTTATCTCTCTCCCCTTCAGGCACGGCAGCGAGAATGCACTTGTTGCTAGATGTCCACTGGTTCAGCCGGAATCCTCCATCAGCACAGAGTCCAATGAGGTCTTTTGTCAATTGGATACAGTCTTCCTCGCTGTCCATTGACTTCAACAAGTTGTCGACGTAGAAGTTGCGTCGAATGGCATGGCAAGCTTCTTCACCATACTTGTCACCATAGTCCAGTGCTGCCTGTCTGAGGCAGAAGTTGACTACACTTGGAGACGATCGCGCTCCAAACACATGTGAAGTCCTCCTGAACTCATGAACAGCTTGATTGGTGTCTCCACCTGGCCACAACAGGAAGCGTAAAGAGTCCCTGTCATCTTCTGACACCTTGACTTGATGGAACATTTCTTGTATGTCCGCAGTAACAGCATGTTGTCCTTCCATGAAGCGCAGCAGCACTCCAGCAAGACTACTTGTGAGATATGGTCCCTGCATGAGGTGGTCATTGAGTGAGATCCCAGTATGCTTAGCCTTAAGGTCAAAGACGACCCTAAGCTTGTCCTTGGTAGGGTCTTTGACCCCATGGTGCGCCATGTAGTTCACACGGCCATCACTGCGATTCAGCTTGTCGACTGGGACAAGCTCAGCGTACTCTTTCAAAAGGTACTTCTCTACTTGTTCGACGTATATAGTCTTGTACGTTTCATTTGCCTCAAATTTCTTCTTTAAGGAGTGAGCCCTACGTTCTGCCATGACACGGTTATTAGGTAAAGGCTCAGTGTCACTAAAGGGTAAGCAAGCAACCTACTTGCCATCTGTCTGGACAACAGTTTCGTCCAACAAAAACAGGAATCTCTTGTCTTCAAAAGAATCTTCTATCTTTGAGACTGTCTCTTTCTCCCAAAAGTCTTGGTTGAAGTTGCGTTGCAGAAGTTCTGTTGTATCATCCACAGTGCACACATAGAACAGAGGGGCAGGACCTGAAGTTCATCTGAGTCTTATTGGGACGAAAACAACCCACCCTAGCTTGGTCAGGTAGGCAGATGGCTTGTCCTTCAGCCCTTGTCACTGGTCTAAAATCACTCTGTTCAACATCGTGTCTAGCCCAATGATCAGCTCTACGTGACGATGATCTTCAGGTAGTCTTTCTACTTCCAGGTCACTCAGATTTCGCCACTTGGTCAGCCATTCTTGATTCATGGCATGGTCCATAGACACATTGATCTTGTCAGCCACGAACATGTCGGTCACATGTTCTCCTTCATCAGTATTAATATTACCAATGTGTAGGGACAGAACTTCCTTACAAGTGAAAGTCCCTGGTTCAGTTGCCATGATCTGGTTGCATGACCTTCCTTTGAGACCCATTCGGTCTATCAGGTTTCTTGCCGCCAATGTTGGGGCAGCTCCACTGTCGATGAATCCAAAGGTTGCATGGATGCCATTCACGAGAACAGGTAAGATCTTGAGCATTGTTCTTCCCTTAGGTAACTGGCTTGCACTTACTGAGTGCATAGGTTGCACATTGGGGGCTACAGCACTCTTGTAAGCTGTAGCAGTCGCGCCACCTTCTATAGCACCAACTGCCTTCTCACCACCCCCGATAGCAATTTTCCCTCCCACATGGGTGGCACCTGTATTGCTTGCAGTCTTAGGTGGACTAGGGAGCATGGTGTGGTGCTTGTGAGATCCACACTATTCACAGATAGATGCATCTTCACATTTTGCATATGAATGTTCACCATTAAGACACCTGAAGCAGTATCTTGCCTTCTTTATCACCCACCAGCGATCTGGAAGCTTCAACCTCTCAAATTCGAAGCACTCTTTAGGTTCATGGTTCTCCTTAGTGCAGAAGGGACACCATTTCCCTCTAGCTGGTGAAGCTGTGTGTTGTACAGGTAAGGTCTTAGGCCTGACAGGCTTGGATGGCTTCTCAGTAGGCTTCGTGGTACAACGGTCGCACTCATAATAGGAGAGATGCTTGGCAGTACACGCCTGCTTTTCAATGTACTCTATTAGAGCTGGAAGCTTGAACTTATGTTCCTCGCATTTCGCTACCCATCTCACTCTCAGTTGGTATGGGAGCTTTTCAACAATCTTCTTCATTGTTTCTTGAAGCTCTATTCGATGGTAGTTATTACCAAGTGCTGCCTTAACTGTCTTCAAACATGCCGCATAATTTTCCTGGCCATCTATATCACCTACATTAATCTCCTTCCAATCAAATAGCTTCTTGCCATAAGCATCTGACAGGTCATTGCCGTTCTTATATTTACGACACAATATCTCCCAAGCACAATCATACCCAATGTCATTGGGTAGATGGAAACAGTTCCTAATCAGGTTCTTGGGAGTACCATCTAAACAGTTGTATAGATGAGTTGGCCTTCGTGCAGGGTCGTCGGTATTACACTCCACAATCCAGGTGAAAAAATTCTTAAACATGGAGAATTTGGTTAATTCTCCACTGAAACGCTCCAGCTTCATCTGTGGCAGCTGCATTCATCATGTTAGTTCTTGCTGACTAGCTAGTGTACAATTAAGATCCTTTACTATTTCAGAAGTTTGCCGATCTGCTTGTGACACATCTTGAGTTAAGGGAACACGTCTTGGCACAAAAGGCGTCGCATCTGGGACCAATGGAGTTGAATGATGTTCAAGACCCTTCAGGTCACATGTCACACTGTGGATGTTCATAGGATTCACATCTACTTCATGAACCCTGCTGATTCTCCCACTCTCATAGTGAGAATTTACATCACTTCTCCACTGCTCAATCCCTTTGACATCCAACTGAGCTGATGAGTCCCTCTTCCACCGTTGTGAAGCATTACTAGCAGCGGAACCAGCATATGAAGTTCCAACTTCAGACAGTGTTTCATACTCTACATGTAGTTTATCACAGTCTAACTTCAGGCCGTTAATCTATTCTTGGCTCTTGCGTTTAGCTGCAATTGCTTTGGCTTGCATTTCAACTGCAAATGTTTTGGCTTGCATTTCAGCTTCAGCTGCAAGTGCTTTGGCTTGCATTTCAGCTTCAGCTGCAAGTGCTTTGGCTTGCATTTCCGCTTCAGCTGCAAGTGCTTTGGCTTGCATTTCCAAAGCCAATTCCTCTTCTAGCTGTTTTTCTTCCTCAGCTTGCTTAAGCTTTGCTTGTGCCTCAAGCAAGCGCACACGCAGCGCCGACTGGCTGGTCTTTGCTGAAGCTCTTGAAACAGACGACATGGCGACAGATGATAGAGGCCACAACAGACGATCCTTGCAGACACAAGGCTGACGAAGACCACTTGTCCCACGCTGGTGTTACTTGACCAAGGCTGGAGTATTCATCAAACTAGAGAACACTACACCACCAGTGCAGCTACGTTCTGAATATCGACGTTTTACTAAGGATGAAGTCAAACACTCTTCCTCTGGTCTGTTCATGTATTCCATCAAAGAGGCGAGGTTTGACGCTGCAAACAAAAGCAGCAATAAATATAAAAAAAAATAATGTATATATTTATGTAAAACAATATATATACTATAAATATTATGTAAATAAAATATAATGTAAATGATGTAAAATACAATACAGAAATTCCACAGGTAAGATTCACTTAACATAAAAAATAAACTTATATTTTCCAGACGCCGATTCTAATACTAAATTCACAGATAACCACTGGTAGAAGTTGCTGTACAACCAGAAGCATTCAGCCTCGTAGCTAACAGCAACACCGGTCACTTATTACTATGATGAGTACACTGGGCATATCAGCACACCACAAATACTCCAGAACCACAGCATGCACATATTCCATGTGCTTTCCAGAGCCTGCCCACGCTGAACTAACTAAGGCGCCAAGGCGGGCATAAATTGCGGCCTTTTGGGCAGATGCCAACAATAATACAATATTTTTCAGTAATAACTCAATACTTCTTTTTCATAAAAAAAAGTGAACAAAAAATGTATACAGTTTTCCATTCAATAGAAATATTTAATTCAAAATAGTGAACATATGTGTATAATTAAAAAACTAAAAAAACATCAGGCAATCCCGTCGCTCGCTTATCCCCTCATCCTTATCATCAACAAAGAAAACGTGTAGTGCCAACTTAACTAAAAATGTAAAATGCTGTGGCATATCCTACAATATTCATTTTATAATTATGATTAAGAAAAAATGTACCCATATCATAGGTACCATCTGTTTGATATATTATTCAATGTACATATAGACAGTAGCTCTATACTTATTTCCTTCATACTGTCTTTCTGACTCGATTTGTATACTAAAATTGTTCTAATCCTCGTATCTGCAGCTACACAGTGCCGTGTAGGCCATACCAAAGCAGTAACATTTGCGTCGACGGCAGCATTTTTTACTTGCATCCACACTTGGTCAGCTATTGGCAACTCTCTGCAATGAATGGGAGCACTGTTCAAACATTCTGCCATAGATCTCCTTTCTTGGTCCAGCCCGAGTTGGAAGCAGTCTGCGTTTCTGGTTGATCTACTGATGACTGACTTCGAATGTAACCCTCATGGTAGACAGCATGCTCCACATACTACTTCAGCACTAGTCAGGGTCAAGGCTTCGTATGATCTCTGTTTCTGATCAAACAGGTTTAAGCTGGCATCATGAATGCCTCCAACTGTGCTGGATCAGTCATACATTATGACCATGAACTTCTATAAGGTCTCTAGGTTTTCATTATCCACTACCAGTGAGTACTAGATGAAATTGCTAAAGAGACTGGAAGCCTTATCAAAACATCCTAGCTTTCCAAGTAAACATCTTCCCTTTGCCATGGATTTTGAAAAGATATTGTCGCCAGTTAAGACATGGTAAAAGAACATCCCTTTGCTCTTTTTTGCAAGAGTGCAAAACAAGTCATGTATAGGAACTTACCTCAGGTTCTGTCCTTGGTCAAAGGAAACCCACTGCTGCTGCAGACTTACTCCTAAGTAGTAGGTTGGCAAGGGCACCAGGCACCCATTGAAATACTACCGCTAGAGAGTTATTGCATCCTTTGACTGGCCAAACAGAAATACATGGTATCCCTCTCTCTGATTACTGCTCTTTTTTTTTTTTTTTTTTTTTTTTGCCTATGCATACACTGAATAGTCTGGCCTATTCTTTACACATTCTCGTCTTTCCTCATACACCTGACAACACTGAAATTACCAAACAATTCTTTGCTTAAGGCAATAATTACTGTACTGTAATTGTTTCTTGGCTACTTTCGTCTTGGTAAGGTTACAAAAGACTCTTCAACTCTAGTAAGCTGCTCTTCCAGGAGAAAGCCAGTCCAAAATCAAACCATTGTTCTCTAGTCTTGGGTAGTGCCATAGCCTCTGTACCATGGTCTCCCACTGTATTGGGTTAGAGTTCTCTTGCTTGAGGGTACACTCGGGCACATTATTCTATCTTATTTGCTTTCTTATTTCTTTTTTTTTAAGAAATGGGGTGTTGGTCAGGCTTAATAAAAGCACCATGGATGCCTGGTGGTTTATCAAGAGGTTGTCTTTTCCTTTCTGTTTCTTTTTATTTTCAAAACCATCTTTACTGTCCTCCCTTAAGTTGAAGTAGCTATCCTGGAGGGTATTTAACCTTGCATGGTTTATCAGATCCTCCGTGTTGATCAGTTTTTCTGACTTTTCATCTGCAGTCAATAGGTTTGATCAATCACTTTATTTATAATTCTGCACACCTTGTTTGTTATCATTCTTGTTAATTTAGGTTTTAGGTATGGTGTATCTTTTTTAGTAACATTAATTCTTATGCTGTTAGAAGATATTGAGAGTAATCTGGCACCAGTACATTATAGATTTTGTCAATGTCATCTACTGTATTGCAATATTCATGGTCTTCATGTAAATATTCAAGATTTTACAGGTGCGTCCAGAGAGTAGGATAATCTTTTGTGCTCAAAAACTTTGGTTTCTAATATGAGGCACTCATCTGAGCTTCTAATACCTGATTTTAAGAGGCCAGAAATCTTGAAATGGTATGCCATTCCTAGAGCCAGATGAATGGCGGTGTATTTAGGACTGAGTACCCTGCTTTTCATAAGTCCTGATATGGATGTGGATGTCATGAGATTCAGGTAATGGAAGTGTGTGGTAGGCATAACAACCTCTATTTGTGTTCGATCTACCAGAATCCAGGCATGGATGCTTTTATCTTCGATTGTCTTCTTACGAATATGGCCAAGATAAAAGATGATAGAACGACCACTTTTGTCTTTGTTGGTGATTTCAATGCTCACCACAGGGAGTGGCTAAATTTTGTTTCTCCTACCAATTGCCATGGCTTAAGAGCTTTACACTTTGCCTCTGAATTAGGCTGTGAGCAATTCATAAGTGAAGCTACTCACAGAATGGTAACTGCTTGGACTTTGTATACACAGATTTCCCTGGCGTTATAATAATATGGCTGGTTGTCCAGTTGGGACATCTGATTATGCCTTGATTACATTAGTACTTTCATGCATGATATACAGATTTCCGAGTGTTTTAAACATATTGAAGCTATAGGAATTTTTATACATATAAGATATTGTTGAATATTTTTCTTCCAAGATTGTATACAAGAGAGTTTCGATGATTTAGGTAATCGATTCTCACCGCGCATAGGCTAGTAGCCTATGGGGCTTTAGTATACTTTGACTCACTTCCCCGGTTGTTCTTTTCTCTTCTCGAGATTAAGTTCAATCCCTTTTCCCTCTGAGTTAAGCCTGAAGGCTGGGCAGCTTGTACTTAATATGTCATACATATGTAAGATTTTTGGGCTCAGCCATGTCGTCCTGTTGGAAGGTTCCTTTAGGCAGCTTTCTAAGGGATTTTTAGCTACAGTGATACTCCCAGAGAATTAACTACAGATTTCCAGAATTCTAACTCCTGGCGCGAATATCATTAATATAACTTTTAAGGATATCGCATAATATCAGGGGATGTATTTCTTGATACGACACATGGTAATCTTCACCCCAAATAGAGTTTTCGGTTTGAGGGGGAAGAGTGGCAAAAATGGAGGGGAGCCATTATAATAAAGGTTACCCAGTGGATCCCTTCCCCGTACCACCCCGTCGAGCTATTCCTTTTGTAATAGCGAACTAAGCACGGTGTATCTCCCAACTGCTCTTGGTTTTGTTGCTATTTCAAGGATTATTACAATGCAATCTCCAGCATCTTCCTCCTCTGGAAAGTTGAGTATTTAATCTTTCCTGTGTATAATTTTTGGCTCCCTTCTCACAGTCAAATTAACTAAATTTAGATGTGTTTAGTGGAGCAGAGCCATCACCGGAAGCAGCTATTTTGGACCACTGTCGTATACCATAAATGCTTTTTTTGGGCTCAGGTCATGTCGTCCTGATGGAAGTTCCTTTAGGGTAGCTTCCTAGGGTATATTTGACTACGGTGATATTCCCAGAGAATTTTACCTTAAGGTATCCAGAATTCTACTCCTGGAGCAAATATCCCTGAATAAACTTAACATCGGATATCGCGTAATATCAGAGGACGTATTCTTGACACGCCACATAGCTATCTTCACCCCGAATAGAATTAACACTTCGAGGGGTCAAAGTGGCAAGAATCCGAAAAACGAGAATGAAAGGAGAGCCGTTAATAAGGTACCTCTCCTATCCCCCTTTGAGTGTGTACAGAATGCCACCGACGGCGCCATCTTCATTCCTTATCGCGTAGCTCAACTACTCGGTGTTTTCCCTGTGTTTTTCTCGTAATCTTGGAATATTTCAACATTATGATGCTTTCTCCAGCCTCTTCTGCCTCTGGAAAGTTGAGTATTTTCTTTATTATGTATAAATGTAAGCTCTTGGTGTTTTGAAATAAATCGAAAGCGATATTAACGTATTCAAGAGCTGTTGCCTACCAGAGGCGTCCTGGACGCTGTCGCTCGCTATGCATGAGTAATTTAGTTAGCCAGAGCGACGTTCCCGGTCCTTATGTTTTAATAAATCTAGCTATTTAGCTTTACAAATAGGAATTCTTTATATAATGCCGTTAGTAATTCTGTTTCGGCGATTGAGGTAACCGATCTTGGCCTACGCTAGGCTTCGTAGCCTAAGTGGCTGGCCCTAGTACTTTCATGCATGATATACAGATTTCCGAGTGTTTTAAACATATTGAAGCTATAGGAATTTTTATACATATAAGATATTGTTGAATATTTTTCTTCCAAGATTGTATACAAGAGAGTTTCGATGATTTAGGTAATCGATTCTCACCGCGCTTAGGCTAGTAGCCTATGGGGCTTTAGTATACTTTCACTCACTTCCCCGGTTGTTCTTTTCTCTTCTCGAGATTAAGTTCAATCCCTTTTCCCTCTGAGTTAAGCCTGAGGCTTAACCCTAGTTGTTTTATCTGAATAGTATTCAGGTATAACTATATTAGGGTGTTTCTGTACTAATCCTGTAACCAGAGTATCTGGTTTCAGGTTTGAGCAGAACATCAGAGTAATTAGTCTGGGGTATGTATCTTCCTGGCATAGAGAATGAAATTCCTTTGCTAGGTTAGGAACAGACATAGGAGGCTTAGCCTCCCTAGACCACATCCGAAGGTTTCTGTACGAGATGATTCCTTCTTCTAGTAATCTAGCAGACTGGTCCAATGTTGTTCTCGGATTGAAGGATATGATTCTTCATTTCCTAGTGAATAACATCAAACTTTTCTTTTTGGTATTAAAGGGGAAGGGGGGGAAGTGTTGCTGACCTCCCTCCCCTAGATAATCCCTAGGCTAGGATGAGCTTTCTTGGTGGTTGGGATAAATCTCATACTAGAGCAAAGTTTGCAGGACTCTCTTTCCCCTTTCCCCCCTATCCTTAGTAACAGCCTAGCTATTACAACTCTTGGCCGTCGTTCTTGAGTAGGTTAGGATGTGGAACTGGCTCAGTCATCTGCCGGCAGGCACAGGCCTAATTTCTGTAGAGTGTTCCCCAGACCTCCCTTGGTCTTACATCCATGTCTGTCAGTAGAGCCCGGCAGGCGATGGATAGAAGGAAGCCTGAATTTTACATTCTCCCCTTCCTTATGTTCACTCGTTCTGGATGGAGGGGTGTAAGGCAGTGCCGTCTTATATCCTTACATTCATTCTGTATACTGCATGGAGAAAACTATAGTATGGAATATATTGTAACACCAAGTTCTTCTAACATACTTGGTGTTACCTTGTGCAGCCTTTTGTTGAGACCGTAGAGAATGAAGAAAGTGAGTTCTTTCTTTATTAATTGTCCAGTATATTAAAATTCTTTATAATGGTGTGAGCTACACCTACATTTTCCTCTGGGAAATATGATGAAGGTTATTCTAGAATGAGATTTAACTTTAGTTTTATTATCTGGAAGGTTACAGTAATTGGCTGGGCAGGAAATACAAGCGTGTGTCTTTCCTTCTTTCCTTTCTAGCTTGATTATTAAAAGCTATATGTATTAATATTAGTTATCCAGTGATATGTCCTCATTTAATACTCATGGAATTTCTTCTCTTTACAGGAGGACCATCTGAAGTGCGGGAGCATGTTTGGCAACGTCAGCAGCAAGAACTTCTGTGGACATGAGTTGTGCAGGAGGCACGCAGCATGCGCAGTCTCCAAAGGTGATCTCCGGTATTGGGACCCTCAGGTATGTATCATTTGAACTAACCTGATTACCAAGGCATTTGACACCCCTAAGTCGCCGGAGTCAAGGGACGCAGTTAGGGAAAAGCTTCGAACCTGGGTGAGGGGCTTCCAGAAGAATACTTCTGGACCCTATCTTCCAAGCGAGAAGATTAGGGCTTACCTTTTTCCTAAGGCATCGGCGGATGCAGTGATTCCTCAGCCTCATGCGGAGATCTCGTTAGTTCAGATTCCGGTTGATTCTGAAGTCTCAGACGCCCTTCAAGACATCCAACTGGATGATAGGATGTCTGAGGTGTCCGAGTACACCGAAAAGGACCTTCTGTCAGAAGGCCAAGAAGAGGAGCTGACCCAGGCTCCTGATACTGAGGAAGAAGAAATCGAGGAGGTGTCGGTTACATCGGTTCAGGCCCCTGAACCTGTTCCCTCAATATCGTCTGCTATCCCAGATGATCTGGGAAGGACTCTCTCTTCCATCGTTAAAATGATTCAACAGATGCAGAAGAAGAATGATGAAAAGGAAGCTATAATGAAGTTGGAAATGCGGAGACTTGCAGCGTCACATGGGCCCCAGAAGAAGCTTAACGTGAAGGATCTTCCTTTGTGCTCGGATACCAATCCTTGGAGGTATGACGAGCACATGCTTATGACAACTGGGAAGATTGTCATATCGGAGAAGTTGGGTTCAGTTCCCTTTGAAGAAGTGGAATTCTGGCCCAACAAGGAGTCTTACCCGGACTGCTATGTCCGTCTTAGGAAGGAACCAGCCTGAAAGGAAGAGACGGAGCCGAAGGAGGTCATAGTTTTTTACCATAGTAAGGCACAGGCCTTACGGACGAGCTTGATGAAAGAGAGGTGCTTCACAAACTCAAAGGTACCAGCTTTGAGTAAGAAGCATCCTTCCTTAGTGGCTTCTCCTACCAGAGCCTTTCCCTTTATGGAAAAGGGATATAAGGCTGCCTTGAAGGCGGTTGAGGCAGGGAAACCATGTCCCTTTTTGGAGGAATGTAAGCCGTTGTCCTTGACCTTACCGATGGACCAGAAAGACTGGAAGGACGTTCACCTTACCTTCTCAGTCGGGAAGTTGGAGGCCGATATTGCCGGACGTCAGTTCGGTGAGGACCTTCCATAGCTGTCAGACTTTCTCTTGCGCAGGGAGCAAGAGACAAAAGAGAGACTTTCTGCATCGATGTCCTTAAAAACGACTCTGGATACGATGGCAAGTGACCCCAAGATCCAAGATATGTTCATGGTAGTGGCCAAAACTGATCTGGCCACAGTGACAAAGGATCTCTATAGTTTTATCAAATCTAGGAGAGCTTGTAGAGAGTTCGTGTTCGCCTCTGCTGCAGTGAGGAACGAACCAAGGAAACTGATCTCCTCTTGTATATGAGGTAAGGCCCTCTTCCCTAATGATGTGGTCAAAGAGGTAGGGGATAAGGCTGCCACTGAGAATAGGAACCTTCTCCAGAAGTGGGGCCTAACTCTTAAAAGAAAGTCTTCCCCGGATGAGGGTCCCCAACCTAAAAGGAAGACACAGAAGCCTAGGCTATCCTCTCGGCCAGCCAAGCCTTACAGACAGCAGTAGCAACAACTTCCGGCGATCACAGTGCCTCAGATGGTGGCACAAACCCCAACCACATACCAGTTGGTACCTCAAGCTGTAACAACTCAGTCACTGGCGTTCAACCCAGTATTTGAAAAACAGACAACTACCTTTCACCCAAGAGCTAGAGGAACAGCCAGATATTCATCTAGACGCCCTTCAAGAGGAAGGGGGTTCAGGGGAGGACGCGGTCAAGGAGGCAAGGCCTCATGTCCACAACAGCAGAAGTGAGATCCTTTCGGTAGGAGGGACACTTCATCTTTTTCGGGATCGTTGGACCTTCGATCCTTGGGCCCAAAGCCTAATCAAGAATGGACTGGGTTTGAGTTGGTACAGCACTCCACCTCCGTTCCCACAATTCTTCCAACACTCTACCCCCATTCTGGAAGAATATATTCTAGAACTCTTGGAGAAAAGAGTTATCCGAAGGGTAAAGTCCATCAAGTTCAAAGGAATGCTGTTTTGTGTTCCAAAGAAGGACTCAGAAAAACTCAGAGTCATTCTGGACTTGTCGCCACTCAACAAGTTCATAGTGAACTACAAGTTCAGGATGCTGACACTTCAACACATAAGGACCCTACTGCCCAAATGGGCATACACCGTCTCTATAGACTTGTCAGACGCTTATTGGAACATTCCAATCAGTCGTCACCTCTCCTCCTACCTAGGGTTCAAGCTACAATGAAGACTTTATGCCTTCAGAGCCATGCCATTCGGGCTAAACATAGCCCCAAGGATTTTCACGAAGCTTGCGAACACAGCTGTCCAGCAATTACGCCTAATGGGAATCCAATTAGTGGCCTACTTGGACAACTGGCTGGTGTGGGCAGCATCCAGGACAGAATGCATGCAAGCCTCCAAAAAAGGTGATCCAGTTCCTGGAACATCTAGGATTAAAGATCAACATGAAAAAGTCTCGACTTTTTCCATCTCAAAACTTTCAGTGGTTGGGAATCCACTGGAACTTACTGTCACACCAGCCTTCCATTCCTGTGAAGAAGAGGAAAGAAATAGCAGGTTCTGTCAAGAGACTACTAGAATCCAAAAGGATATCAAGATGCGAACAAGAGAGAGTGCTGGGCTCTCTTCAGTTTGCCTCAGTAATAGACCCTGTGCTGAGAGCACAGCTAAAGGATGCAACCGGAGTTTAGAGAAAATATGCATCAAACGCGCGAAGATATCTGATAAGACCAATACCGACTCGTCTGCAAACGCTTCTCAAGCCGTGGTCCAAAGCCAAGCATCTGAAGAAATCGGCACTTCTTCAGCCACCTCCCCCCTCAATGACTATTCATACAGACGTTTTGAAGGAAGGATGGGGAGGTCATTATCACCGGAAGAAAGTCCAGGGAGCTTGGTCCAACCTATTCAAGAAGTTCCATATAAACTTTCTGGAAGCCATGGCAGTACTTCTTACACTGACGAAAGTTTCTCCTCGCCACTCGATCCACATAAGATTGGTCCTAGATAGCAAGGTGATAGTGAGAAGCCTGAATCGACAAGGGTCGTGGTCACCTCAAATCAACCAAGTGATGTTGGCAATCTTCCGGCTAGCAGAAAAGAAGAGATGGCACTTGTCAGCAGTTTAACTTCAAGGGGTCCGCAATGTGACGCTGGACGCTCTATCCAGATTCACACCAATAGAGTCAGAATGGTCCCTGGACGCAGGATCAATCTCTTTCATCATGAGTCAAGTCCTGGAACTGCAGATAGACCTCTTTGCGACGAAGGACAAATAAGAAGTTACATCATCATGTGTCCCTGTACGAGGATCCTCTAGCGGAAGCAGTGGACGCTATGTCCCTCGATTGGAACAGATGGTCCAGGATTTACCTGTTCCCTCCGCACAACCTTTTATTGAGGGTCCTCGACAAACTGAGATCTTTCATGGGGAAAGCGGCAATAATGCCTCACAAGTGGCTGAACAGCGTTTGGTTCTCTCTGGCATTAGAACTACGACTGAAGTTTCTGCCACTACCGGATCCAGTTTTGACTCAGCGAGTTCAGAAGTCGATTGTCTTCGCTTCTTCACAGAAAACCCGGAACCTGCATTTCATGATTTTCTCTCCCTAGCGGTGAAAAAAAGATTTGGGATATCAAGAGACAGTATAGACTTTTTAGAGGATATAAGTCCAAATCTACCAGAAGACAATATGAGTCATCATGGAGGAAGTGGGTGTCTTTTGTCTAGGCGAAGAATCCACAAAAGATCTCGACAGACTTCTGTTTATCATTCTTCATCCACCTTCATGGACAAGATTTAGCAGCCAACACAATATCAACGTGTAAGTCTGCCTTGACAAGACCTATTCTATATGCCTTCCAGGTCGACCTCTCTAATGACATTTTTAACAAAATTCTGAAGGCCTGTGCTAGGCTCAGACCATCAGCACCTCCGAAACTCATTTCATGGTCTCTGGATAAGGTTCTTCATTTTGCTTCAATGATGAATAATGAGGAGTGTGCTTTAAAGGATTTGACCCAAAAAGGTATATTTCTTTTTTCACTCGCTTCGGGGGCTAGAGTTGGTTAAATAGTAGCCCTCTCGAGAGAGGAAGGTCATGTTCAGTTCTTAGATGGGGGAGAACTGAACCTTTTTCCGGACCCAACGTTTCTTGCAAAGAACAAGCTACCCACCAATAGGTAGGGTCCCTGGAGAATCTGCCCTCTGAAGAAAGATGCATCTCTATGTCCAGTGGAGTGCTTAAAGGTCTATCTTCGTAGAACTTCAGACTTTAGGGGAGGACAGCTGTTTAGGGAAGAAACCTCAGGCTCAAATTTATCTCCGAAGCAACTAAGGTCGAAAATCACCTATTTTATTTGCAGAGTGGATCCAGACAGTACACCCGCAGGTCATGATCTGAGAAAAGTTGCCTCTTCCATAAATTTCTTTAATAATATGGATTTTGAACATCTTCGCTCATACACTGGCTGGAAGTCATCCAGAATATTCTTTAGACACTATGCAAAGCAAGTGGAGGAACTGAAGAGGTCTGTGGTAGCAGCAGGTAGTATTCTTAAACCTGCTGTTTAAATCTGCGAGGAACAGTGAAATTAATTGGGACGATTAATTCAGGGGTGGGTGTGTAGTCACAGACTGTTTCTACAGACTAAGTGTTAGGCCACTAAGGTGTCCTTATGAACTGTTCCATAGACAAAGGTGAACCAAGCATAAGAGCGGACACATGTGCCAAGCGTTTCTGACGCTAGTGTGATTGAGCAGTAAGACAGACTGTAATAACAATATTAATAATTTGATATTAAAAGTGGCGCACTTATGTTTCCTTTGTAGATGAAACAAAATTTTCCGTTTCACTGTGATCTTTATGCTTATTTATTTGTTCATCCACATCTTATGATTTTTATAATTGTCGATTGACCTATATATTTGTATTGATTTTCAATAAACTAGTTCTTTGTGAACCTTGCATCTTATTTGCCTATGTCATTTTACTAGAAAATGTATTAGCATTACACTTAAAACTATGGATAATTTTAACATGAATAGTCCTAAAGATTGTTCCTTGCTACAAGCAAACATTCATTGATTTATTCTTTCCCCAAGAAGGAAAGACTTCATACCCTATAGGGATAGTGGTGGATATGCAAAAATTATTCCTACACGGATATAAACCTTTGTCCAATCCAGTGATAAGAACAGGCACACCGGGGGACTTGTCAGTATTCCATACTGACATTGGTGGTTCTTTTACAAACTTTGCTTTATAAGTATAGGGTGAGACCACTATACTGGCTTGTCTGTTAGTCATCCATAGGTATATGTACTCATCGAGACTTTTCCAGAGTCTAGTATGACTCTTCCCTGTAGGGGGCAGAAAGCACTAACATGGTTTATACTTAGATGAAATGATGTATGACGGTAACATCATAGGTCTCTAGGTCTATGCTGACCAGGAAATATGGCACGATTTCAGAATCCACAGATACAGTAATGCTCTGGTATACTTCCATCAGGACGACATGGCCTGAACCCAGGAAACGGATTTTGAGCGAAGCGAAAAATCTATTTTTGGGTGAGATAGCCATGTCGTCCTGATATATCCGCCCTTCCTTTTTAATAAAAGGGCTATAAGACCCCTCCCTATAAATGCAGTATCTGTAGCACCTCGTGTATCGCTACAAGGAATAAAGATGGCGCCGTTGGCAGCATTGTGTACACACTCGAAGGGGGATAGAAGAGGTACCTTATTAACGGCTCTCCTTTCATTCTCGTTTTTCGTTTTCTTGCCACTTTGACCCCTCGAAGTGTTAATTCTATTCGGGGTGAAGATAGCTATGTGGGGTGTCAAGAATACATCCTCTGATATTACACGATATCCCATGTTAAGTTTATTTAGGGATATTCGCTCCAGGAATTAGAATTCTGGATACCATAAGGTAAAATTCTCTGGGAATATCACTGTAGTCAAATATACCCTAGGAAGCTACCCTAAAGGAACTTCCATCAGGATGACATGGCTATATTACCCAAAAATAGATTTTTCACTGCGCTTAAAATCCGTTATTTAGTTAGTAGTGCAACATCCCCGGTATTTAGCTTTAATGAATTATAACTATTTAGGCAAATTATACTAGTGAGGATAAGATTACACATGGAATATTTCCTCTTCTGTTTAATGTTTCGATAGTATATGATAGGGCCTCGGTGACGTAGCGTAGCCGAGATCCCGACTCGAGTTATGCAAGCCTAATGCGTTTTAGAATACTTTAATAACGTTATCCCTGTTTATCCTCTTGTATCATTTTATTAATTCAATCGGAGATAGCACATCTCCTAGAATTACTAACATAATTCGATTCTCGTCTCTTTTAGAGAGTCAAGGATAAACCCTTCCTTCCCTCTGAGTACCCCCATTAGGCGGCAACCCTATATTTGGTCTTGCCATAGGGTAGTGTACTCCAGCTTGACTGAGATAGTGTTTCTGTCTATCCTCTTTGCCGGTGAGTATCCCGGCTTTGAATTACGACAGTAACTCAGAGTATTCAGTCTTGTTGTCGGCAACTCTACTGATGGGGAATTAGTCATTCCCCTGCTGGTTTCACAATTGTCGGCTTAGGAAGCCCGGCTTGCCTAGTTCACAACCGAAAGTGGTAGTACATTTGCCGCCACCTTCTCCCTTGTGGTCTAGGAGACATGTCTGTATCCGGCAATGTCTTAGCCTGAGGAATTGTTATTCTTCTGGCGCCCAAGATGGTGCCGGCATAGGAAACTATGTTTCCATGTTTGGCTGCGTAGAGTGGGAGGCAGACATGCCGCCTTCTTTCTATGACGAAATATAAGACCCTTTACCTTCCCCTTCTGTCCTTTAGTGATGGCCTGGCCGTCACAACATATGTGGCAGGAATTCTACAATTTCCCCACTTACTGGGCTGATTACGATGCCGGCAGGGCTCCTACAAAGGCGGCTAGATTGCCGCTTCAACCTTTCCCCTAATGGAAGCAAAGCTCCAGGAAAGGTTGTGCCGGCTATGACAGCTGCCGGGGGGAGACCCATTATAACTTTCAGTATTCTTCAGTCCTCTCTTCGACTGCCATCCACAAACCCGTAACTGGTAGTGCTGCCGGCAACAGATATTGTGGCTGGATGGAAGCTAGACTGAATACATTCTTTCCCCTTCCATTTGAATCCTCATTCTGGAAAGAAAGCAGTAGAGATAGTAGTTCCTACAACCTATATTACTGTACTAAACTATAATAATACTGTTGCTCTTCTATCCATTCTTTCTCTTTCTCTGTCGGTTAGTGCCGCCAGGTACTAGCCCAGCTGGAAGGATGCCGGCAGAACTACAGTATAAGACTATACAGTAGCCATGATTCCTGCAGTATAGAAATACAGCAGTTAGAAAACTACAGTATATAATATACAGTAGTATGATTTTCCAACATATTCTGTGTATCCTTTCACAGTCCATTGTTGAGACTGCTAAGCAAATGTTGAAGTGAAGTATTCCTTCAACATTCTGATGTATCCTAGATCATCAGAACATAAAAGTCTTTACCCTACAGTATCAATATTCACTTGTGGGAGACTTAGTGCTAGTATACACTGACTCCAGCTGTACGTACGAGAGCTATTCCACCCTATATTTCCACAAGAAGGAAATTTTTAAAATATTAATATTGAGGGTGGTTACAGCAATTGCCTGGACAGGGAACACAGATATGGGTCTTTCCTACTTCCTAGCTAGCTTACTATCCTAAACTATAATTATAATAGTAATGATTACTATTTACTACATGCGAATAATAATCAGTATGATAAATTACCCCATACTCATTTCACTCTTTCCTTCCTTACAGGAGGAGGGCAAGGTGAAGTGTGCAGCCCTGTCCTACAACCATAAAAGTAGGAACTTTTATGGCCACAAGATATGCAGGTCTCATGCTCCCCGCTGCATCGTGTTTGGATCCCTGAGGTACTGGAACCCGTATTTTTAGCATATATTATTTAAATAATATACACAACCTAATATTCATTCACCCTTCTCTCCCTTACAAGAAGAGCTGAAAGCGAAGTGTACAGGGGTGTTCTGCAACCACAAGAGTAAGAACTTTTTGGGCATACGATGTACGGGTCTTATGCCCCTGCTCCATCGTATCTTGATCCCTAAGGTTGTGGGACCCGAAAGGTCACTCCAATCGCTTGACTTTGCTGACCGACGGCTTTGTAAAAGACATCCCTGACACTATTGAGTCAAAGGATACAACAAGGGAAACCCAACAAAGGTGAGTATGAGGTTTCCAGAAGAACTCTCAGGGACCTTACCTACCTAACAAATTTTAAAGTGCCTACTGCTCCCTAATGCTCAATCAAATACGTTTGTGCCTCAGGCACAGGTTCAGCCTCCCTCTATCCAACGGATGGTTGACACAGATATCAACAGACACTACAAGGCTTGGACATCCACCAAAATCGGATGCCAGAGGCGTCCATTGACAACAGACAGGACCTACTGCAAGAAGGCCCTGTATAAGGCGTGGTTCAACCACCCATGGAGGAAGAACGATCCGTTTCAATGATGACTGAGGTACCTCAGCTCACTGTGCCGGTATATTAACCTATACCATCAACCCCTCCAACCCCAACTCCCCAACTGGCTAGACAGTTCGGTAGGAGCGAAATGCTCCTAGAGTCGATCCCGCAGATGCTGACACTGTTCCGGAAGGAACAAGAAGAGAATAAGCAAGATCTCAAAGTGAGGTAAAGATAGGTACAGGGAGGGGAAATGCCCTGGGGCTTCCAGGGGCTCCGCTAAGCCCCCTAAAATATCTGTCCTCTCTCCCCTTGAAGAGCTTCAATTCTGGCCCAGCTTTCAGCGTACCCAGATTGCTTCGTGATACTACGAGATGAACCTACATCCTGCGAGAAGGCTATAGCGAAGGAAGTAATTTTCCTCGAACATGACAGGCCCAAGCCATCCTTACCAAGACCTAGAAAGGGGCCAGATATAATAACTCCAAAGTTTCAGCAGTTAAAAAGAAGCATCAACCGTCATTGCTCCTTCCTCATGAGCCTTCCTCCCTTTTGAGGAAGGCCCTAGACTGTGTTAGAAGAGGGCAAACCCACCCAATCCTAGAGAAAGGTCTCTAACTATGCCCACCTGCGAGGAGAAGCGGAAAGAAGTACATCTAACCTTCTCTGTCTCGAAGTTGGATCCGGAGATAGCAAGTTAGCAGTTTAACGAGAACCTTCCCAAGTTTCCAAACCATCCCTTGAGAAGCGAACAGGAGATGAAAGATAAGCTTATCGCCTCCCTGCCTCGTCAGAACCGCTTAAGAAATGTGTGCAGGCCTTTAGTAACGTCCCAACCTGCTCCAAAAGTGGGGCATGTCCTCAAAGAGGAAATCATCATTAGAACTGCAAAATTTCCAACCGTGACCATGACCGAAGTGCCTCAAATGGTAGCCCAGCCGCAAACCACATTCCAGATGGTCCCTCAACAGCTGGTAGCCAGTCACCTGTGTTTGATTAATGCTTTGAAAGACGCTCGACCCCCTTTTGGCCCTACAAAGATAAGGACCCAAAAAGAGGATCTTCCGGAAACCCCCCTAGGGTGGGGGATGACGCGGTCACGGAAACAATTCCTCAGGAACCTCTACATAATGAGTGGTTCCAGGTAGGAGGCAGATTTTTCCACTTTCGGGATCGTAGGACCTTCGATCCCTACTCCACAGCCAAATTACGAATGGACTTGGTTGGAAATGGAACAAAATTCTACCCCACTTCTCCAAAATTCTTCTAACACTCCACCCCCTTATTGGAAGAATATACCTCAGAACTCTTGAATAAGAAGGTAATGAGAAAAGCGAAATCCATCAAAATTCCAGGGAAGGCTGTTTTGTGTTCCCAAAACAGACTCGGACAAACCCAGATTCATTCTATACTTGTCTCCACTTAACAATTTCACTAAGAACAACAAGTTCCGGATGCTAACATTGCAACACATAAGGACCCTTCTACCAAAGAGGGGTGTACACAGTCTCAATAGACCTGGCAGATGCTAACTGGCACCTACTAGTCAGGCGCCCCCTCTCCTCCTAACTAGGATTCAGGCTACAGAAGACAAAATTTGTCTTCACAGCCATGCCCTTTGGACTAGATATAGCTCCTAAGGTATTCACAAAACTCATGGACACGATCGTCCATCACCTGCGCTCCGAAGGAGTACAGGTAGTAGCATACCTGGACCATTGGTGGGAGTAGGCAGCATCCAAGACTACTTGTCCGCAAGCGGCTAGAAAGGTGATCCAGTTCCTGAAAGATCTGGGCCTCAAGACCAGTTGCTAGAAGTCTCGCTTTTCTCCAGCTCACAAGTTTCAATGGTTGTGAATCCATGGGAACTTGCAGTCACAACACCTCTCCATTCTATTAAAGAATGGGAGAAAAATAGCTGTATCTGTCAGGAGACTAATCCAACACAAGAGGATTTCAAAATTGTAACAGGAACAAGTACTGGGCTCTCTCCGGTTTGCAATAGTGACAGACCCGGTGCTAAGAAGCACAGCCAAAGGATGCGCCAGGAGTCTGGAGAAAATACTCATCAAACGCTCGAAGAGATCGACAAGGTTGACACCGACCCGATTACGCACGCTATTGAGGTTGGGGTCAATGAATAAGAGCCTAGCACAGACAATTTTCTTGCAACTACCACAAACATCAGTGGCAATACACACGGAAGCCTCCCTGAAAGAATGGGTAGGCCATCCGTATGAGAGGAAAGGGCAAAAAATTGATCATTCTAGTTCAAAACTTTCACATCAACATCTTCGAGGCAATGACAGTCCTTCTGACATTGAGGAGACTATCCCCTCACAGTACAGTCCACATCAGATTGGCTCTCAACAACGAGGTGATAGTAATATGTCTAATCGACCAGGCTCGAGTTCACCTCACATCAACCATGTGATGTTAGCCATCCTCCTCTTGGCAAGGAAGAGTAGATGGCATTATCAAGTAGTTCACCTTCAAGGGTTCCGCAATGTGACAGCGAATGCTCTATCCAAGCGAAAGTCGATAGAGTCAGAATGGTCCCTACATGCAGAATCATTCTCCTTTATTCTCGATAAAAGTCCCGAAACTGCAGATTGACCTCTTCTCAACGAGCGACAAGAAAAACTAGTAGCCCTTTACGAGAACCTAAAGCAGAAGCGATAGACGTCGTATTTTTCGACTGGAACAGATGGAATCGAATGTATCTGCTTCCACCAACCCTGCTAAAAGTCCTCGACAAGCTAGTATCCTGCAAAGGAACAGCTCCTGTAGTGGCCCCCAAATGGCCCAAAAACAATGGTTTTCTCTAATTCTATAAATGAAACTGTAGCTGTTACCTCTGCCGTACCCAGCTTTATCAAATCTGGTGCGGAAGTCGGCTATTACATTTCATCCCCGAGAGCCAACAACCTGCATTTCAGGATATTTTTGCCCTAACAGCGAACAAAAGTTCGGGATCTCGAAGAATGTGACCGACTTCATTGTAGAGTACAATTCAAGTCCAACCACGAGACAATGTGAAATGACTTGGAAGAAAGGGGCACCCCTCGTGAAAACAAAGGGACCTACATAAATCTCAAAGGTTTCTGTCTCTCTTTCTTCTTTTTTCTACTTGAACAAGGTCTGACTTCCACTACGATAACCACGTGTAAGTCGGCCTTGACTAGACCTCTTCTTTATGCCTTGAGACGAACCTCATAAGCGAAACCTTTTTTAAGGTACCAAAGCATACACTAGACCCAAGCCGACAATGCCTCTAAAGCCCATTACATGGTCGTTGGTCAAAGTCTTACACTATGCTTTAAACCTAAACAACGAGGATTGTACTCTAAAGGAGATAATACAGAGAGTCAATTTTCTGTTCGCAATAGCCTCAGGTGCCAGAGTTAATGAAATATAGGCCATATTCAGTTCAAAGAAAAAGGGGGAACTGAATCCTTTCCGATCGTACTTTTCTCGCCAAAAAGGGCTACCCACCAAAAGGTGGGGCCCTTAAAGAATCTGCCCACTGAAGGGGTCTTAAGGTCTATTTTCGTAGAACTTCAGACTTCAAGGAAGGACAGCTCTTCCGAGGCGATACCTTAGGGTAAAAAATCTATCCCTAAAAATAACTGAGAGCTGGGCTCACCTACTTATTCGCAGAGCGGATCCTGACAGCTCACCCACAGTTCATGATCCTAAAAAAATTGCTTCTTCACGGAACTTCTTCCAAGACTATTCAAAGCAAGTACATAAGATAAGACATGTTGTGGGGGCGGCGGGTAGTTCTAAAGGACCCGTCGTCTAAGCCTGCATCGAACAATGAATTGCTTTGGGACTTTCCAGTGCATCGGGTACATGGATACATTTACCCTCAAGCGCAAATCATAACTATGATTAATACACTGTTCCACATAGGTGCATATCTGACAGATAACACCAGTGCCGAGTGAATGTTTGCGTCACGGTGTTCATACATTTTCAAAATCTGTACAGATCAGTCAGATTTGGTTTCACATCTCTATTGAGGGGCATCATTTCGATGAAATAACAAATTTCTCCAAAAGGAGAAAATATGGGCCCTGATGTGTTTTCAATACCAGATCAGATTCATACCTGATTGTAACTACAATTGATAATTTAGCTACAAGGTGAAATACTGAACGTATTTGCGTCTTATTGCTGGTATCTCAGTAACAGACGAACAAAACATACTAGAGTTTTAATTAAGCCTTAGAAGGGCACAACTTGAAATCAGAGTACAGATTTCCAAGGTATAAAGGGTAATCTCTAAGATTTACCGGCCGTCCTCATGGAGATACAAACTTTGAATCCTTATAGTTGAGGTCGACACTTTCCCTGCAGGGGACAGGAAGCCCTAAGCTAGTTCCAGGCTTAGTGGATATGACAGATAATGGTAATGATATATATAAAGGTCTAGGAGACCATATAAGGAACTCATTCAAAGTAAAGGCACTTATACAAACCCACAGATATAGTACTTTCACGTAATTATATGGTTAACTTCCATCAGGACGACATGGCTAAGCCCAAAAAACAGATTTTGAGCAAAGCAAAAAATCTATTTTTGGGTGATATGGCCATGTCGTCTTGATGGACCCTCCCTCCTTTCTAAAAAGGAGTATACATATATGTAACAAAGTCCCCACCCAAAACTACTCTATCTGCGGCTATCCATGCTTAATTGCAACAAGGAATAGTTCACCGGGGTGGTATGGGGAGGGGATCCACCGGGTAACCTTCATAACGGCTCCCCTTAGATTTTGCTACTATTCCTCCTCAAAGTGAAAACTCTATTTGGGGTGAAGATTGCCATGTGTCGTATCAAGAAATACGTCCCCTGATATTATGTGATATCCTTAAAAGTTATATTAAGGATACTCGCACCAGGAGTCAGAATTCTGGAATCCTGTGGCTAATTCTCTGGGAGTATCACTGTAGCCAAATATCCCTTAGAAAGCTGCCCAAAGGAACCTTCCATTAGGATGACATGGCCATATCACCCAAAAATAAATTTTTCGCTTTGCTCAAAATCTATTTTATATGAAATCTTAAGCAGACTGGAATGGGATTTTGAGTGAGCCTTTGGGCTTAAATTGGTCAAAATTGTATAGTACTGTTGTTCCTGTTGTTGCTTTGAATAAAAATCTATTCAACATAGTTGATAGGTGCATCCCTTCTCGTGTGCTAAGGTACCCTGTGAAGGACAAACCATGGTCCAATGATGAATGTAGATGTGGTTATTTGGAGAAGCTGGAGGCCTAACCTATTTGGAAGAGTAATAGATCAGATTTGACCGGAAAGAAGTATTCAAAGCTTAGAGCTTTTGTTCAGAGAGTTTATGCTCCAAATGAAAAGGAATACAACTTAATCATAACAGTAAGAATTTCTGGTAAAATCCGGGAACATAAGTGGTGGACTACCCTTAAATCTGCTGAAGGTAATTATCTGTTCCCCTGTTTGCAAATTGGCTTTTCGTATAGGCCATCGAGCATAGGATGCCCTTCTTACAATCTCCAATACTGTAAGGAAATCCCTTGATTGTGGTCAGGAAGTTCGTGTAATTAGCCTAAATTTTAGTGCTGCATTTGACTGTGTTAATCATGAGGCCCTTGTTTTCAAACTCAAACAGTTGGGAGTGGGTGAGTCTTTACTTTGCATTATTATTGAATTTTTGAGAAATAGATCACAAAGAGTTGTTGTTGATGGATACCATAGTAAATATAGGAATGTGATATCTAGTGTTTCCCAAGGTAGTGCTCTTGGCCTCTTTCTTTTCATACTATATACACATGACATGCGGTTTGGCCTAGAAAACAAGATTGTTTCATATGCAGATGATGCTACACTCTTTATATCAATTCCATCTCCTAAATGTAGATCTGGGGTTAATGAATCCCTTAATAGAGATCTACCTAAAATTAGTGCATGGTGCAAATTTTGGGGCATTAACTTGAATCCTAAGAAAATTGAAAGTATGATTGTGAGTAGTTCAAGGACAGGAGCTCCTCAACATCCAGATTTCAACATTGATAAGGTTTCTTTAAATTTGTGTGACGCTTAAAATTCTAGGTGTGATTTTCGACAGCAAATTTAATTTTGAGAAACACATTAGGTCTGTGCCTTCTTCAAATGTACAAACAAGTTGCTTATTGAGGAAGTCTTAAGAATTTCAGTGATCAATCTCTTTTGAAGAAGTGTTTTGATTCTTTCATTCTACCTTGTTACGAGTATTGTTCTCCTGTTGGTCTACAGCTGCTGATTCTCATCTTATTTTTTTGGAAAGGAGCTTATGTTCTATCAAATTTCTTATTTATAATCCAGATATTAATCTCTGGTGTTGAATATTAATTTTTTTAATTTGGAATTTTTTTTTGGTTTGTTTGCCAAATCCAGAGAGAGAGAGAGAGAGAGAGAGAGAGAGAGAGAGAGAGAGAGAGAGAGAGAGAGAGAGGTAGTTAGTGTAATGATTGTTTGTGGCTAGAAAACGGATTTCGAGCAAAGCGAAAAATCTATTTTTGGGTAAGATGGCCATGACGTCCTGATGGAAGGTTCCTTTAGTAGCTTCCCAAGGGTATATATGAATACAGTGATATTCCCAGAGAATTTCACAGAATTCTAACTTCTGGCGCGAGTACCCTTAAGATTACTCTCAAGGGTATCATATATAATCAGGGGACGTATTCTTGACATGCTACATGGCAATCTGCACCCCGAATAGCCTTAACGCTTCGAGGGGGATACGTGGCAGAATTAGAAGGGTAGCCGCAATAGAGGTTACCCTGGTTCCCCTACTACTATCGTATCACAACCGCACCAACTCCCTCTGGTGGTCATTTCTTGTAGCATTGAGCATGGTGCTACAGATACAGTGGTTCAGGGAGGGAAACCGTGAAGATCTTTTCATAGAAAAGAAGGGTGGAGCCATCAGGACGACATGGCCATCTCACCCAAAAATAGATTTTTCGCTTAGCTCAAAATTCGTTTTTTGGGCTCAAGCCATGACGTCCTGATGGAAGCATACCAGAGAATTAATGTATCTGTGGATTTTCATCAGTGCCTTAACCATGGGACAATATTTCTACGGCCAAAAGGGCCAATTGAGACAAATGACGTTACCGTTATCCGTCATTATCACTAAGCATAACAATGTTAGTGCTTCCTGCCCCCTGCAGGGAAGAGTCATTTTTAGACGTTAGAAAAGGGCCTTAAGGTAGCATATATTGTATGAACAAACATAAGTATACACTGAGAATACAAACGGTCTCAAGGCTTGTATATATTGCGGAACCAATATCAGTGTCCTCATCCGTTGTTTGTAAGCATACAATGATATGAGAAATACTTACATGAGTAAGTCAAGGAATTCTGGCATCTTAAACATGCAATTGTTGGGCGAATTAGGACGCAACTGCATTTTAATAGACATTTATTCCTAATATATGACTACATGCTAAATGAATGTAGCATGATAGGGAAATTATACAAGAGACATACACAGAAATTAATGTTCCCTTTTTTGAAAGGGGAAAATTGATGAGTGCCACTCTCAGACTGAAGAAAAGCTCTTTTAACAAGACTTTTCTTTATAATTTCTGTACATGAAATAGTCTAACAACACAGTGTACTGTGTACACACGGTACACACGGCACTAGCGGTATCCGTATAATTTCACACCTGAGATTCTGAGCAGATTTGGTGTTACCATGGTAACACTTATTCAAAGGGAGGTCAAACGAAAAATGTTGACCACTTCTCCTTTTAATTGATAGTCCCAATCATTTTACTGTTCATCGCAGAGCTAGACGACAGGGTCCAATATAGCACCTGCTACCACCACATAATGCTTCAATCCATAGACTTGCTTAGCATAGTGTCTGTAAGACACACTGGACAACCTCCGATTAGTAAATGAGCGAAGAGGCTGAAGTCCACACACTGAAAGGTTCAGTGATAAAGCAACTTTTCTCGGATCTTAATCTGAGGGAGTACTGTCAGGATCCGCTCCGCGAATAAGGTAGGTGAGCTTCGCCCTCAGTTATAGGGATAGTTTGATCCAAAGTTTTCTCCTGTAAAAAGCTGTTTCTCTTGAAGTCTGAAGTTCTATGAAGATAGACCTTAGACACTCTAGCAGACCTAGAGAGACATCTTCCTTCAGAGGGCAGATTCTCCAGGAACCCTACCTCTTAGTGGGTAGGTCGTCCTTAGTGAGAAAGGTTGGATCAGGAAAGAGATGCAGTTCTCCCACTTAATGTGGCCCTCATCCCCAGATAGGGCCACTATTTCACTAACTCTAGCCGCAGAGGCTATAGCGAACCGAAAAATAACCTTTTAGGTTAGATCCTTGAGGGAACAATCCTCATTGTTCACAGGTGAGGCATAATGTAGGATATTGTCCAAAGACCATGAGATGAGCTTTAGTGGCGCTGCAGACCTAAGCCTGCACATGTTTTCGGAATCTTATTAAACATTTCATTCGTCAGATCCATTTAAAGGGCATATAGAAGAGGTCTAGTCGGAGCTGACTGCACATAGATATTGATCCATGGATCCAAAGATCCAATCTAGTGACCTCTCTCGCAAAGTCGGCCCTACCCTTGGTGCTTACTCAAGGCCGAAGAACTAGACTTCTCATAGTATCCAAGAATACACTGCCTCCTTTCTCAAAGGCCAGACCTTGAATATAGGGGTGGACAGAGAAGGACAGGCAGAAGATCAAGAGAATGCTTTCGGTCCCTATTGCTTTACAAAGCAGCTTTCTTTTACCAAGAAGACTCGTATTGTCTTCTAGTTGACTAGACTTGTATTCTTCAAGGAATTCTATTTTGCCTTTTGAGATCCCAGTCTTTTTCCTAACTGTTAAGGGCAAGGAATTCATAAGATGAAGGGATCAGGTGTACTGTGATAGATCGAAGGCAGAAAACTTCTGAACCTCCTGGATAATCCCAGGTGCATAAATAAGACCAGCCTCAGCCTCAGTTCCTTCATTACAGGGAAGGGGTGTTCTTGGGCTACCTGGGAGCCAACAGAGCCCCTCTTCCCTGGAAGGGTCTCAACATGTAGATGGCCTTCCGGAGGAAATTTGATGAGCTGAACAGGAATTTCTCAGTCTATCACTTCTATTCTAGAGACGTGATGTCTGTTACCTCCACTAGAGGATCCTCGTATGGGGCTATATATTGAGATAGTATCTTGATGACGCTCGTGATGAAATGAACGATCTGCAGCTCGGGGAATTGTTCCCATCTGGGAAGGAATGGGTCTGCGTCCGTGTACCATTCCAACTCTATTGTGTTGAACCTGAGAAAAGCATCCGCTGTCACCTTGCGGATCATTTATAAACGAGCTGCTGATAGGCACCATTCCCTTAAGGAAGGGATGGCTAACATTCCCTAATGAAATGATATGTCCTTTATCCTCGATAGTTTCTACGCCTCATTATCGCTTTGATGCCCCAGATCAGCCTGGGGAGGTCTGCTCTATGTGGAGAGAGTTTCTCCAACCATTACAGGGCTAAAATGGACTACGGGCCCGTGGCCTTTGGTCACTGTAGGGTAAGCGAAGAGGGAATGACCATCATTGGTCCTATTAGATCTCTTTGAGCGTTTGATGCGTATCATCTCCGGCCTCTTAACGCATCTTACAGCTGTGCACATAGCACTGGGTCTGTCATTATCGTGAACTGGAGAGAGTTCAAAACTCCTCCCTGTTAGCATCATGAAATCCTGACTGATTACAATAGTCTCTTGACAGACCTTACGATCTCCTTTTACATCCCCAAGGGAAAGGAGCTTTATGGGGACCGCAGGTTTCAATGACTTTATAAAAACATTGAAGCCCCTGAGCTGGAGAGAATCAAGACTTCTTGAAGTTATTTTGCATCCCCGATGTTCTGGGGCCGGATCATCTCCATGGATGCTCATAGACAGTCGTTTCGGGTGCTGCCCACTCCAGCCTGTCGTCCAGGGCTATTGTTGCCTGAACTGTTTCTAGGCTTGGTTTTGGTTGACTGTGTCTGCTAATTCCGTGAAGATCCTAGGACTGAATCTAGTCCGACGAGAATCTTGTCTAGGATATATGTTATCATCTGTAACTTGGATCCAAAGTAGTAGTGGAGGGGGTGACTAACTGGAAGTTGCCGATAGACATATTTCAGGTCTGGCCAGACTGTCAACACCCCTTACTGAATAAGGTCCTTATGTTCAGAAGGATTAACATTCTGAACTTGCTTTTTTATTGGAACTTGTTGAGTGGCGCCAAGTCCAGAATGACTCAGAGTTTTCTTGAGGCCTTCACGTGAACACTAAACAGCCTTCCTTGGAAATCGATGGACTCTACTTTCCTTACCGTGGAGGTATGTCCATTTCCATTCTAGTCTCATCTTGGTTAGGCTTTGGATCCAAGGATCGAAGGTCCAGTGATCCAGGAGGATCTTCCCTCCTACCGGAAGCGTCTGTTTGCTTCACATGATCAGAAGGTCTACATATCTGACCGTCTGTGGAACAACGGTCATTGTAACTGTGGGATGCTGTTTAACATCCAAAGGAGAACTAAGAAACCTTCCCGTCCTCCTTTTAGGTCATACCTGACTGTTTGTCTATATCAGCTTCTCAGTGTTTCACTGTAATAGAAGATTCCTTTCTATTGTATAAAGCTTAGGATAAGTACGCTGGAAAAGAATAGGAGAGACACACACGTGTGAATCCTTCCAGCCAACTGCTGCGGCCTTCCTAATTATTGATTCTAGGGCATCCTCTTTTAAAAGGAGACCGATGGAAGATTCTAGCCCATAAGGATAGAGTAGCGTCTCAGCAAGAGATTGTGCTCAGAAGCACAGCGTACTGAAAAACCATTCTATTGTATGGTTATGTACCAAAGATTTCTTTCTGTGATATGGTCCTATACTACAGATGTACAGGGTATTGTATACACCTATACAACTGGCATATTACCGTCAAAGCTAGTACTTTGGGGTAAGTTAACTGGCACACTACTTCAGTACCGATATGGCTAGCAGTTCTCCGGCATGTCAGTGACTTGTGGCTGTCAGCGGGTCGCTGACAGAAGTCACACCATCCTAGCCAGTATTCAATGTGACTGGGTAGTGGTGAAAACTATACGCATAGTCAGCAGCCCTCTGAACCATTGGCGACCCCTTGGGCTGTCGGCAGTCCACCGGTTATCGGCGGGCTGCCGATTGAAGGCATACCAACTCAGCTATTGACTGGGTGGTGACCAAGGGCACACACTGCCGGCTCTCGGCGGCAGGATCAGATGTTACAGTGAATCAATGACTGCCGTCATTGTTATTACTACAAGGTGTGGCCTGATTGTAATGTCTCTTCCTGGTGTTTGCCAGTCGGGGGTTCGAGTCTTCCTCAGATTCAATAGTGCCGTTGGGGGTTCGAGTCTTGCTCAGATTCCTTAGTGCCGTTAGTATTTGCAACATTACCATCCTTGTGAAGTAAGGTTGGGGGGTTTGGAGGAGCTTGAAGACCCTAAAACCCTTAAAAGAAACACTAAATTGCCAGTTATCGCAATGAATATGTGAATTCTTAAGTGTAATTCCCGTAGAGTTTTCAATTTTTTGCGAGCTCGCAACTGAACCACATTTTTGTGATAACTTCTGAAACCAAACCAACCGTAGTTCGACAGCTTGAGACTGCCATCGTGTATGCACTGGCAGCGAGAGGGGAGGGGGGGGGGTTACCCCCATCCTCACCTCCTCTCCTCGAACTGGAGTGGAGAAAGGAGGGATAGGGGACAGGATGTCCTTTAGGAAGCTGTAAAATAGGTAGGTATGGTTTTGGAGAGATTTTAGAAATTTCACACCCAAATGTGTAAATGTTAAGAGCTGTATACCAGATTCTATTAACTTGGGTTTTTTGAGACCTTCGACAGTAAGGTCTGGCCTACTTACAGGTCAGAGGGTCTCAGACCGGGTTGGGGATTTGGAAATAATATTGCTGGGGGCTTGAACCTGCATATATTATGTCCGTGAAAATACTCACTCTTATAACTACAAAAGACTGGGATGCATCATCTGGTGTCCCTCCTGAAGGAAAGGAGAACAGAAATGAGTATTCAATTGATTATCACACTGATAAACAATTTGCAAAAATCATCTTTTGACAAAAAATAGCTTAGGACAGAAAGCTATAAAAAGATAGCGGGAGACACATACCCGTGTATCCCCTGCGAGCCCATGCTGTTACCTCCCCTCAGTATTAAGATAAGGAAATTCCTCCAACTGGGGAATTCCTGGTAAAAAGGGGGGTAGAACACCAAGGTGTAAGGAAGTGTACAAAGTACTGTCCCCCCTTATACTCAACACTGTGAGGTAAGGAGGACTGATTTCACAATCAGAGTATCGAAGGAATGCCATTCTTTCGATATAGGAGCGGTACCAGCAGAAGCTCGTACAAGGGTACCCAAGATATGTTGATTAGAAAAAATAAAAAGACATATATTTGTGTATCCCAACCAATCTATTTGCTGTGACCTCCCTTACAATATTAAATCAGGGAGTTTCCTGATCAGGGAAACTCAGGGATAAGGGCTCTCCCCTTTAATGGTTAGAGGTGTCACACCACCGGCCCTTTACGAAATTTAATATTGTAGGGTAAATGGAAACTGATTTCAAATCAGAATATTGACGAAATGGGTTCAGCAAATACCTGGGCAGGGATACCCAAGATATATTGGAAATAACTACTAGTATAATATATACGTTAGTTTTCCATCTGCCGTATATACTATACTGCAAATATACTGACTACCTGTGTAGACATATACTGAAGTTCAGCCGGCATGTTGCCGGATTAGCTAGCTTTTGCCGGAGAGAGAAAGCATGGAGTGAAGGCTATCTATTACTGTGTATGTATACAGTAATAAAGGATGTAAAAGTCTATTTTACTGCCTTTCTCCGAAAAGAAGGTTCAAATGGAAGGGGAGAATGTAACATTCAGGCTTCCATCTAGCCACAGTACTATTGCCGGCGTACGACTGTAGGCCAGCCTCCGGCAGCACTAGTACAGTCGGCATGCTACCGACTGAGTCAGTACCTATCTGTGCCGGTGTACTGCCGGCCAGAGCAACACGCCGACAACAGAAGTTGTGGCCAGCAGTTCAAGGGAGAACTGGAGAACCTTGGTGACAAAAGGGACCTCCCACCCACAGCCGTCATGGCCGCCGGAAGCCGTCAGTCGCCGACAGCCGTCAGCTGAGGAGAGGGGGTCTGGCCGGCTCTGGCAACCCAACGGCAATGGTAAGGTTGCAGTACGCCGGCTCAGGAAAGATAATGACTCGGCCATCGTAAAAGAACAGATTGGGGGGGAGGGAAGGGTCCTATAGGAGGTATGGGAGGGGCCGGCAATGTTGGCGGACTTACACACCTTGAAGAAACTCTGTTTCAGTACCGGCACAACCCCAAGCGGCAGGAGAATCTTCTATTCTCCAGCTTAGGAGGTGCTAATACAGTTAAGGGGACGGCAGTCCATTCCATTCCTCACAACAAGGGAGAAATAGAGTTCCAATGCCGGCGCCATCCTAGGCCACAAGAGTATACTACTTTACAGCCTAGGGTCTGCGAGTATAGGACTAGTCTACTAGACCACTGGGAGAAGGTGGTGGCATCATGCAACCATTTCAGGTGTAATCTAGGGAGGGCTAGCCTCCTATGCCGGCAGTTTAGCCAGCAGGGGAATGCAATCACCCCGCCGACCGACTGCCAACAAAAGACTAGATACTCTGAGGTTCTGATCGAATCCCTAAACTTGCAGTCTGCTGTTAAGGGATGAGATAGAAAAACTCTAGGCTAGTCATGCCTGAATTCGAAATTCAAGGCTGATGCAGAGGGTTGTAGCCTAAGGCTACTCTCAGAGAGAAGAGAGATTACCCATAAATCTCTATTCGAGACTAGTAACGGCTAATATAATTCCAAAAGATATCAATCTCCAAAGAATGATAACCGATACACAAGGGTAACCGGGGAAATGTCGAAAGTATATGTTGTCTAGGTTGGGTTACCTAGACAAGGCGAGATCTCGGTTACCTAAAATCACCAAAACTCTGACATATATGATCAACACAGAAAAAGGGAAAATTATGCATATAAATATCTTTACAATATAAAATGCCTAAATAGCTTTAATAATAACAATTGATGGTATTAAAACCGGAAATGTCTTTCTGGAAACTAAATAACACATGCCCAATGAACGACTGCGCCTATGGCGACACCGGTGACCGGCGTAGATCCAAACACAATAATTACACTAATTTCATTTTGAGGCTGGAACTAAAATACATATTGGAAAGAATAAATACTCAACTTTCTGGATAGAGAAAGAAGCCGTAGAAAGCATAAAGATTCCCTTGGAATCGATCGAAAATGTCAGATCAACAGGGAACACCACCATAGCGAGTCGCTACAAATAAAGGAATAACTGCCAGAGGGAGTTGGTGCGGTTGTGATACGATAGTAGTAGTGGAACCAGGGTAACCTCTATTGCGGCTACCCTTCTAATTCTGCCAACGTATCCCCCTATAAGCGTAAAGGCTATTCGGGGTGCAGATTGCCATGTGGCGTGTCAAAAATACGTCCCCTGATTATATACGATACCCTTGAGAGTAATCTTAAGGGTATGCGTGCCAGAAGTTAGAATTCTGTGAAACCTTTGGTTTGATTCTCTGGGAATATCACTGTAGTCATATATACCCTTGGGAAGCTACTAAAGGAACCTTCCATCAGGACGTCATGGCTTGAGCCCAAAATGACTATTGGTATTATTGAGGCTTTGTTTATATTTTTTAGCTTGCCTAGGAGAGTGGTGTATGTCTTGAGCAAATGCTTTTTTTATTTGACCGCAGCCAGAAGCAGTTCTGTTTGCTTGAGTTCTATAATTTATCTATAATTTTTACAAGCGTGGAAGCAATTATTTATTTCAAAAGTAAGTACAATTTTATCTATCTTTGCTAGGAGTTATTCTGAATGATGGAAAGTTTATTATTTATCTTGTTTATAATGTGATCGGTTAGTTAGCTAGGCGTGTTCATAAGTGATTTTTTTTTTTATGTTTATTTGCAGATTGCACTTCCTCCTTTGTCATTGATCTGATATCGGAGTGAGAAAAGTTATTTTTCCTTAGGTTGTGGAAGTAAACGAACTGGAACGGACATGATTACGGATTTGGAAAGCTTTGTACTGACAGATTGCCAAGATTAATAACGACCCTTGCTCTCATAGTGATTATTGATTAGAATTATTTTTTAAGGATTAGTGATGTTTATGGCCATGGCGAGGAACGGGTACTAATTGCAGATTTGATTATTCCATAATTCAGACTGCACTCCTTATTGGCCCAAGAATGCTGTGAACTGTTGTTTGGACGTTTCAGTCAAGAGTGTGGCGATGTGGTGCTAGTATACACATATACCCAATATACCTATATCTGTCTATATTTTCTTTTCATAGTTGTGGGTATTTATTTCAAGTATTGATGTTAAATTGGGTTGCTTTTTTCGATTGTATATGGATTAAGAAATATAGCTATAAGGTTATGATTCGTTTTACTGTTCCATCTGTTCAATAGTCCAGTTGACATAAAGTAAGGGAAAAGTTTGTGTTTGGGACAATTTGTCTGTTAGAGTGATTCAAGGGTATGGGGTTTGTTGTTGCAACATCCCGCCACACTGGCACATTGTTCAATTAGTTCGTTATGTATGTTCAATAATATTTTTCAAAATTCTGATCATCCTTTACATTGAGATCTTGCAGGACAGTTCTATCATATTCATAATACTAGGTATGTAGTTAATTCTAATAGACAGGTCCTCTCCCTCATGAGGCTCAATACTACACAGTATTCAAGAAGTTTATTCCAGCTGTGACCAAGTTGTGGAATGATCATCCTAATTGGGTAGTTGAATTGATAAAACTTCAAAATTTCAAACTTGCAGCAAATGATTTTATGTTGAACAGGCTGACATAAGTCATTTTATGGTTTACTTATGAAATATCTGTGTTGATGTTGTAACTGTATTTAGAATATTTTATTGTAATTGTTCGTCATTTATTTATTTCCTTATGTCCTTTCCTCACTGGGCTATTTTTCCCTGTTGGAGCCATTGAGCTTAAAGCATCTAGCTTTTCCAAATAGGTTTGTAACCTTACTACTACTACTAATAATAATAATAATAATAATAATAATGATGATGATGATAATGATAATAATGATAATAATAATAATGAAGAGCCTGCAGAGAACCAACTACAATGACGACGTCTGTGTCGCTGGCTTCAACCATGATGCATAGGCTCTTCCCGACTGTATGGAGCCAACCCAGAAAGATCGATTGTTTGTTTACTAGCCTCATCGTTTTTACAATGACTTCATTTGATTCGGCCATCCATGCAATATTACCAGTCCGAAATGTGAAAAGTATGGCTCTGTTGTCAATTTCTCTGAAGAAGATTTGCCAGTTTGAGCGAATTTTTCTCTCCCTTAGTCTCACTCTGCATCCTCGCTTTGATCTAGTTTAGGCTTTGAGACTAGATAGCCGGTAGACATCAAACCCAATTTATGTTTTATTTTACTTAATAGAGTTTGCTTATAATGTTGGAAGGGCATCAAACATTGTGTAATCTCAAAAGGTATTTGAACCTCATTTAGGCAGACTCTTCACCAATGTTTTACCATCATTCATGATAGTATTGATGTCTGGTTTTGCTTCAGTGGTTGTAATTAGGGTCTCAAGAAATGGTAGAGAGTTGGATTAGTAATGGGTATGGATATTCCACCATCACTGAGGGAAGAAGGATGTGCTAGGTGCTCATGATGGAATAACTACTTGAAGCTCAACTTCCTGCTTTGTTACGATATGAACAGCATGATAAACAGTTGATAGTATGCCTCAGATATATTTTTGCTTTGAAGAGTCAATAGATGGTGGTACCTGTCAGAAAAGTTAACCCTGATTTTAATGATAGGTTTATAGACGGTGGATTATTCTTTCCTTTCCAGACCGTCCCAGTTATTTGAGGTACTGTGCAATATTATCTCCACCACTCAGTCATTGAAAGTTTGGGCATATCCTGTTGTGCAAGTAATAAATTTAGCTCTTCCTTTTTTCTGATGGCAAAGATAACCTTTGTTCTAGTCAATTTGGAATTTAGTTGATCCTGAATCTGTATTTGCTATCTTAGTGAATGGTATTCAAGGGATCACAGCAATATAATTATTTGTATTCAGTGAATGATAAAAATCTTGCAGAATAACGTACCGATAAGACTATGTTTTAGAATAAAAGTATATCAACTAAACAAAACATGATTGTTCCCCCATTATCTGTATGTCCCGTGTACTCTGTAGACCATCCAGGTAACTAGTTGTAAAGCAGTCCAAAACCCCGTTACCCATGCATCTGATCAAACATACTCTCACACCCTGTCTAACTAAATATTTATGTTAACTACATGTAATCAGAAGAAGCTTACTGATATGAGGCATATTAGACAGCATCATTCCAATAAGCCTACGATATTATATCGGAATATAATATTTCTGTACATTCAATGATATTCATCTTGAAAATTGGCAACCATCTTGAAATTTTAAGTAAAGGAGGGTTTTATCAAAAAATAAATCATTGCATTAAATAAAAATATGAACTGAATGTCTAGCAACATTATTTTGATATTTAAAAAGGTGTTTATTGACAGTTTATTGGATGTCCTGTCTTGGGAGTTAACTTCAAGAGCCCATAATATTATGGAACTTATTTGCTTGCGTATTAATAAGTTTAAGTTTAATCTTAGAGAAAAATAACATAAATAAGAGCTATATATATATATATATATATATATATATATATATATATATATATATATATATATATATATATATATATGAGAGGTCAGTGATGAAAACAGTATCAGGCATGAAAATTGGGCAATAGAAACGAAAACACTTCGGAAACCTTAACAATATTTATCAACAACAATGTTTGGAAAAGTCAACCTTGTTACTATGGCGAGTATGCGTCGACGAAGGAGTCTCCCCTAGGTCTACCTTGAAAGCCGGTATTCCAGTGTTGGCGTTCCGGACCGCAGAAGAGAATACAAAGGCAATGCAATATACCGCAGGTGGCAGAAATGCACCTGCGAAAAGCATCCTCAAAAAGCTCACATAATCCAGCTGCTGCAGTAGGTCCTGGGAGCCTCCAGCTCGAACTGTCCTCTTCAGCAATCGAGTTCCTCACAAGAAAACGCAGGTGTCTCTTCTCCCCAAGGACTCGAAAAACACAGAAAAAAAAACAAGCGTTAAACTAGACACTTATAAATCTTTAAACGAGCGGGGAGGAGGTTAGAGCAGCACTTGAACAGAAAAAAACCTAAATTTACAATTAAAGCCTTATAAACTAATTTTTTTACTAATTTTACATAAAACAAAAATGCAGAAAGAAGGCTGACGTAAATTAAGGCAAAGATTAGGTTAATACATAATACCTTCATCCCCAAAGAAAAAAAAGCATAATTTTCAAACAGAAAAATCCTAATTCTATATATATATATATATATATATATATATATATATATATATATATATATATATATATATATATATATATTTATATATATGTATATATATGTATATATATATATATATATATATATATATATATATATATATATATATATATATATATATATATATATATATATATATATAAATGGAAATGCACATGTAAAGTAAAAACAATAAGTATAAAACAATAAACCTAATACCAAACAGAAAGTACCCCTAAAAAATAAAAACCAAGAGCTTTATATAGCTTACCATTATTTGAAAGATCTAATATTACCGTACATCATAAAAAATCTCCAATTCTATGGAAACAGACCTAACTAAACTTAAATAAACTTACAAGTACGCCCACAGACAGACACCTTAACCTACACTACACAGGCATTATAATCCAAAAAGTCATGTATATTATTATACAATCAAAAGTCTTTGTATATCGGAACAAACCAATAATTGATTTAGGAGAACCTTCATAAAACACTAGAGTGTATACCACTCAAAGAAACCTCCTAAACTTTATCTACAAAGCTATAATTTAAATAGAACTACATCCTAACAAATTTTTTTCATACAATTTCAATGGAGAAACGAGCAAGGCAGTGTATGAGAAGTATCAAGCCAGTACACTAAATTCTAGAAAGGGTATCAGGAATTTTGATTTCAGTCCATTTAACATATTTTATAACCAAATTGAATTCCTGCAGAAAAAGGGCCCAGCGCAAAATCCTCTGGTTTGGTTCCTTCACGCGATCGTTGAAAACCAGTGGATTGTGATTTGTCACGTATGGCTTAAAATAGTTAAGAGCGCGGACCAAAGAAAGAGCTTCCTTTTCTATAGTGGAGTAATGTTTTTCCACCGCCAGAAGCTTTTTGCTATAGTAAGACACAGGATGAACACCGTCCTCCTTTCTCTGAAAAAATACACTTCCAATGCCGACAACACTGGCATCTACTGCTATAATAAAAGGCTTCTGAAAATCTGGTGAAGTCAAAATGGGGTTAGTAATTAATACTGATTTAAGCTCCTTTGAATATTCTTCACACTGATCCGACCAGCAGAACTTTTTCCCTTTTTCTAATAAACTAGTAAGAGGCTGAGCAAGATCAGAGTAATTACGCACAAATCTGCGGTAATAACCTATGCCCAGCACTCTTACCTCTAAAACATTACCAGGCCTTTTCAAATTTATAATTGCCTCGAGGTTAGCTTGTTTCGGAGCCACCTGACCTAAACCAACCTCGTGACCCAAATAACAAACCTTGGCCTGACCCAATTCACACTTAGCCAAATTAACAACTAACCCTGCAGACCTAAGGGCTTCAAAAACCTTACGTAACCTTAGCATGTGAGTATCCCAGTCATTACTATATTCTACCAAGTCATCAATATAAATTTCCACTCCTTTTAAACCACAAATTACCCTATTCATGAGCCTTTGAAAAGTACATACAACATTTTTCATTCCAAAAGGCCAAACCTTACACTCATATAGGCCAAAAGAATGACAAATGTGGATATTTTACGAGCTCGGTCGGACAATGGAACCTGCCAATAACCCATTAAAAGATCCAACTTAGAAATAAATTTGGCAGAACCAATCCAATCCAGACAATCATGAATACGAGGGAAAGGAAAAGAATTGTTTTTCGTATTGGCGTTCACTTTGCGGTAGTCCACACACATGAGGAACATAACGTCGGCTTTATTTAATAGGAGAACTCCAGGAACGTACAGATGGTTGAATAAGGTTATGTTTCAACGTATACTCTATCTCCTTACTGACCAAATCCGATTTTACTGGGTTCAGCCGGTAGGGATTCAGCTTCACAGGGGAAGTATCACCTTCATCAACGTCATGACTTAAAATATTTGTCCTACTTGGAGCATCCTGAAAAAGATCTGAAAAGGAATAAATTAAATTAAGTACATCGACCCATTTGTTAACATCTAAATGATCTAACCCACTTTTTAACATCGCCAAATTTTGTATATTTCCACCCATTTCTTCCACGAAGTTTCATGCTGATTCAAAGTAGTGGAAGTTTTATAATTTTCTGCAAATGCTAATTTGTCACGTTGAATTTTGAACCTCTTTTCCAGAGCTAATGCGAAAAAATCATGAGATGAAGGGTGTTCGTTTTTCATGATGAAGCGAAGAGTCTTCCTCTGTACTTCTTGGGACAGACTCGGGCAGGGCAGAGGAACCAACCTGGGGTTCATTTCCGTCACTATGGGGTACCAGTTGCTCTTAACTATAGAAGAGCAATTAGGGATGCTGTCCCCCGGAACGAACGAAACTTGTCCAAAGCCTTCACGAGAAGATTGAAGGGTGGGAGCAGATAAATCCTCTCCCACTGTTTCCAATCCAGGTTCATCGCATCCATACCCACTGCCACCAGATCCATAATTGGTATCACATAACTGGAAAGTTTCTTGTTTAGAATCGTTGCAAACAGATCCACTTGAAGACCCGGGACTAGCTCCTGCATGAAAGAGAATTATTTCCGTCTAGAGACCATTCCGTCTCAAGAGGATGTGAAGGTGTAAAGCTGACAGATGCCCCCCTTCCTCTGAGCTAACGAAAAGATGGCGAAAATTACGGGATTTATTTAGGGAGACCTTGACCCTAGCCTGCTGATGTAATGGACTATTACTTTGCTGTCGAGGACTAATTGGATGCGAATATTGCTCTTCAAGTGTAACTTTTGAGGGATAAGAATACTGCCATGGCCTCCAGAATATTCATGTGCAATTGCTTGAATTTCTGAGACCAACCACTTTGTGCTTTCTTGAGTGGGGTATGACCCCCTCCCCCCCCCCCTCTCTCCACAACCGTCCAATGAGGCGTCTGTATGAAGAATCACTACCGGAGGAGGAGAGCGCAACGGTATTGTCTTCCAAAAACTTCTGGCAGTAGACCACGGATGAAGTTGCCTTCGGAGTAACTCCGGGGTCGCCATCTGATGGTCGTGAAGAGCTGAGGAAGCTCTCTGCTTCCAAACTCTGCTTGCATTTTTGAGTAGAATCTTGAGGAGAGGGTTTGTTACTGAGACATAATGTAAGGAGCCCAGAACCCTTTCCTGGCATCACCTGGTGGTCCTTCCCAACTTGATCAGAGACCTGACTGACTTTCATCTTGGAAGGAAGTTTGGACAGGATATGAGACTGTAGATTCCAATAAATCCCCAGCCACTGGAAAACCTGAGTTGGGCCCAGTCTCGACTTTTTGAAGATGATCTGGAATCCTGGGGACTGCAGAAACTTGACACCATGAGAGGTTGCTTCTACGCATTCCCTTGCTGAGGGAGTCCACACTCGCCAGTCGTCCAGGTATGCCGTTACTTGAAGGTCTTTTTCCCGTAGCTGTTGAATGACTGCATCGATAACCTTTGTGAAAATTCTCGGAAGTATGTTGAGCCCGAATGTCATAGCTCTGAATACATAAGCCTTTTGCTCCAGGCTAAAACTAAGGTAGGGGGAGAAGCGTCGACCTATCGGAAGATGCCACTAAGCGTCGGTAAGATCTATAGAGACAGTGTAAGCCTCCTGGGGTAGTAAGGTCCGTATTTGCAAAATAGTTAGCATCCAGAACCTGTCACACTGAACGAACAGGTTTAGACGGGACAAGTCAAGAATAGTGCGAGGAATAATTGAATCTTTTTTTTGGCTCACAAAACAGACGACCTTGAAACTTCATAGATCTTGTGCAACGGATAACTCTCTTCCTTAACAGGTCTTGCACATATTGTTTCAGATGAGGTGTTGATTTTTTTAAAAATCTTCTGATCTTTGGAGGTTGTCTCTTCCACTTCCAACCCAATCCGTTGGAAATAACGCTCTGTGCCCAAGGATTGAACGCCCACCGGTCCTTGAACAATTTCATTCTTCCCCTTACTGGAGCATCCTCGTTGTTTGGGGTGAAGATGTGCACCCCTACTTCTTCTGGTGCCTCGGAAACCACGACTTCTTGACCTGCCGCCTCTGTCTGAGTGACCTCTATCACCTCTTTCTCTCTTAGAGGAACGAAAGGACGTAACCCCTTCTCATACCCAGGATTGAAAGCTGGAAACTGGGAAGTCACCAGATGAGGAACAGCAAAGACGTTCTGAGGAGCTCTGGATGGAGAAGGAGAGAAAGACCTACTGCGATATGTTGGTTTACGCACCCTCTTTGGTTGAGGTCCGTCCCCTAGGAGTGAATTTTCTCTTTAGAGATATTTATCCCCGCCTCTGGAAAGGGATCTTATTTTCAGCTGCAGCTTCATCGAAGACCTCCTTTACTGATTTTTGGGGAAAAAGATCCTTATCCCATATACAAGCATCAATGAGACGCTTCGGCTCATGAGGTATAGTAGTTGAAGTGAGAACGTGTTTCCTACAGATCCTTCGAGCCTGAAAGAAGTCATAAAGATCCTTCATAATGGTAGGCAAATGGGTCTTAGTCAAGAGGGAAAAAACTGAGGCATCAATGAAATTCCCAATTATCCTTTCAATAAAAGATTGAAGAGACATCGAAGTCGATAGTTTCTCCCTAGTCTCCAATTCAGCTTTAAGGAAGTGTTCAGAATTCTAGGCAGTCTTTTGTTAAATTATCGACTGGCTACATCTTGTCCAATTTTCCTTCCGCAAAGGTAAACTGAACATCCACCCAATGGTCAGCATCATGTGGAAGAACAAGTGACAAAGGTCTACATTCTCCCAAGACCGTAAGATATTTAACTTCCTGGAGGGCCTTTTCTACTGCTACAAAATCTTTTGATGCAAAGGGAAAAACCATTGTGTCTGGAGCTACAAATGTGGCTAACCTTTTACCAAAGGCACCTAGTTCCGTGTTAAGACACCCTGCTGTCTTCATTTCCTTCACGGCCAGGTGCTGGGCTCCAGGGTGTTCTAGAAGGATCGTTTCTTTGGTGATAGTGTCGTCTCTCAAAGGGACACCTTCAGCCATCCTGACGTAGCAAATAGGGTAGGCCTCGATATCTGGATAAAATGCCAGATCAGCTGTGGGCCTGGTGGCTGACCCCTCTCCAATATGGAGGATACCTTCTGAAAGTACACAATGACCCACGTACCTCCAAGGGTTCTTTCACGTACAAAAAGGAAGCTGAGAAGGTAAGACCATAGCCTTACCCAGGTCCTCTTGAGATTTCAAAGCTTGAATCTCCTCACGCAAGGCTTTGAACATTATTCTCTTATAATTCAGGGTCCCTTCTATGAAAGACTTCATGTTCGCTAAAAGGGATGTGTCATCTAAAGTACTTGGAAATTTAAGTTATTTTGGTTGTACTAGCTCAACAGGAGAAGGAGGAGGAACAGAAACAGTAGTTGTACCAGACACAGAAGACATAGTTGTAACTCTGGACATAGAACACGCTCTGGTGGTGGCAGTTGAAACAACGGAAAAACCTGAGTCCCTCACAGAGGTCACATTATCATCGTCCAACTCAGTCAGGTAAGAGTCGATATGGGCTTAGGCTGGGAATAACCCAATACCGAGTCCGGAGCCGCCTTCGGAAAAAGTATATCCCTTCACTCCGTAGATGGAAGGTAAGGAGCCTTCGGGTCAGCATTCTTCTTAAATCCCCTGACCCAAGTATGAAGAGATCTCTGGAAGAACATCCGGTCCCCCATCAGAGATATCTTTCGATATCCATCCAGAGTGATGCAAGTCCTTGCACAAACTACAATCCTGAGGATCCCAGAAGGAGACTGGACCCTTCATCCTCTGGCACTTAGCATGAGTCCTGCAGGTATCATGACCACAGGGATACCTCTCGGTCCTGGCACAAATCTGCACCCGGCAGTGCATCTCCTTCGAAGACCCCGCCTGTAAGGAGAAAGGAGAAAATATATATGAGTACAAGGGTCTCTTTGAATCACCAAGCTGAAAAGAATGGATTAATAGCATTCTATGATGTCAACAAAATGGGGAAAAGTAATTCCAAAATTGCATGTGATTGCAATTGGTGAAATAGTAAGAGGAAAAGGACACAATATCCAGACCCCTGTTAATGGCGTTAGATTGGAAAAATTAGCCGATAGTAAAAATGACACCCTTAACCACCAAAATTGTGTTTGGTTAAGCGGGGAAACAAGGATGCTTAACAAAAACATTAGCTTCTCTATCTCCGCAGAGAAAGGGCTAGTAAGGAGGCAACGAAGACGCCAACCAAAAGAATATCATATCGACGCATCGATATTAGAGCAACTGGCCGTATCAACGAAAGGCTAAACTTTCAACCCATAATCTCACAAGAAGGATTACTATAAAAGGATCCAGCCTGTAAGAATACGAATGAAAAATCCAATCCACACCCTTAAAGGGAACAGGATAAATTGTTAGAAATAATTAACCAAATGTAATTGATAATTCTTTATGCCTAGCCAAAGAGGACCTTTCGTAAAAGAAATCTCCATGTCTGACTAACATAAAGATACCTTGCAAGTAGTAGAAGTAAGGTGTTTTTCTCGATCTGGAATTCTTGAAAAAAGTTATCTATACAGGAAATTTTAGTAATAAAACTCAAACAAAATAAAACTCTTAAATTTAATTAAAGGTTTCAGAATAGTTTTTTTTTAAATTTAGGTTAAATATTTCTAAATTTCTTGAAAGGATGTTCGGTTTGGGTAACTATAAAAATCGTTTGAGAGTATCCTTAGGAGGACCGACCTTGTGTCAAAGGGTAACGACAAGGGGGTGAAAGTTTCGGTCCTTCCCAATTTCCCGCAACTTCAAGAGAGCCCTGAAGAAAAACAAACAAACATTCTATTACCCCCTAATAATAATAAACTTAAATAGTAACGACAAAGGGGGTAACAACTGCAAAAACCTAAATTAGCATAAACACATCTCGAAAAATAAAATAAAGAATTAGAGTTAAAGGATCCTTCAAAAACCTATATTTATATATAGGAACATTACTTCCATGAAGCTGATCCTAGAAATTAGATTTTCGAGATGTTAAAATAAACGAATAGTATCCGAAGATAAAACAAATTACTTACAAATTATTATGTAGTTTTTTATGCTTCAATAGGTATATATCTAGTTTAATAAGATATGTTAATATGAATCAGTAAATATAACGATTAAATTCCGGACTATTAGGCAAGTTTGCAAATAAGTGTGCCATCATTTCCATTGGTGAAATGATAAGAAGGCTAGGATCACTTTAGAAATAGACACCCATCATTTCGTTGTGACGTACCTTAAAGCCTTATCGGCACCTCGGAAGTTCGGCAATAAATGAAGTATATCCTGTGTCTAAGATGGTAAGAGACATGTCTTCGTTGCTGGCAAGACTTGAGCAGGAGCGGTGATTTGGGCACAGTTCGTTGTAATTAGCCGTCCATTATTAATATAACCGTCGAGCTTGAAAGAAAAGCAACCGGCTCTATGTTGATTCCACCAACCAAACCAACTAACTGACTGGTACGAATTTTCCAAACGGACTCCACTACGACTGTCTCAGATGCTCAGCGTTTCCTTTCCTCGGAAAACAAAAGAAACAAACAGTAGTAACTGCTCGTTAACAGTTGTTATACCTTCGAGACTTAAAAGGTGTTTACCGTCACAACGAAAATATAATTACATATTCCCTTTATAAGCTCGAAGTAAACATAGAAAAACTCAATTAAATTTACTAAATTATACTAATGATTACATTATTCAAATTAACAATAATTAAACCAAATATTAAACCTTTAAGAACGCATTATATAAGAACAATGATAAATAGAAGAAAAACATAAGTGATGTAATAATTTTACATCATTTTCAACAGGAATTGTACTCATCAACAGATAATAGAGCACACACCTTGTAGAAGGCAGTCTCCAAGAGAGGAAAACACATGCCCTTATGGTGCGAATATTGTGGTTAGTAACGGCACACTTAAGTAAAGGCATTGCCGTCTCCCAGGGCTCTCCCTAAAGCAGAAGCATAAGAACATTCCCCTATACAGGCTTGGACATGTCGTCAGTAACTGCAGTGTCAGTAAGTATGACAGCAAAGTCAAACGACAATAGTTTCCACAGAAACATCAAGCCCTAAGTAAAGGTTGTGGCGCTACAGGCCACACTGCCTTAAATAGCGACGTATCACTATCGTATGCCCAAGAAAAGGAATACCGTCGGAGACGACCAACCTGTGAGTACAGACATTGCCGTCAGTCTAACAACTCACTCTTTTATAAAGGCGTATGCTAATGGGTCTATAAGGCCAGAACCCTAAAGGTACTAGGCCTCACAACAACAATTGCAAAAACACAGCATCATATATAAAATTAAGTTCGATAACAGTAACGGGTAGACTCACCACGGAGAGGGGTAATGACATATGGTTAAAAAAGGCTAATTAAACTAAAATTCTTAGAGGCTAGGA
>NC_090754.1:4610674-4633174 GCF_036898095.1 Palaemon carinicauda | reverse complement strand
TAGACTCTCTTTCAAACAAGATACATCAAAAGTAATTGCATGGCTCAGCAGCATTAATTTTGCAATTAACTTTATTTCATTGTTCTTATCTTTTTCTCGTCATTACTCCATCCCGCCACTAACTAAGGAAGAAATATACTTTATAAGTAAGATAATGGAGACCATATCATTATTAAAGAACACACACTAAGCACAAAATAATTCTTGGTCGCAATTCACTTTCAATATGGTGTGTGTACAAAGTAACATTCACTTTATTAACACAATTTTTAAATCCGTAGTCATGTAAGAATTGATAAAATCATTCGACTCCACCGGTTTCGAGAAGGAAGAAGGTGTTTTGCTCATTTTCTAGAGTAAACTGTAAAACAGGATCTTCTATCTTTACGATTACCGGGAACTTTTCTCCGGATGGGGCTTTTAGACGAATTATCAAAGCCCCAAAGTGATGTCAATTACTGATTATCTCAAAAGGATTCAGTGTTTGCTCTGCCCAAAGAGCGTCAGTAGTACCAATGTTCACCCCAAAGAGCTTGACGCTAGTTGAGTTCTTGAGAAGCCAGTGATAGTCAATGTTATTTCTTTTTAAAATGCACAGGATGCGTTTGCAGGAGTTTGTAAATGGTTTTGTCCTTCAACGTTCGATCCTTATTGGTTATCAATCACCCAAGGGCAGAGACAATAATGACAGGAAGGTAGTTGCCTCTGGTGGACCAGCACGCTTGCTGGGATTAGTGTATTAAATTGTGGCCACCAAGATTACAAGGGTTCTTCAACTACACCCTGAATCGTGTACAATAGGCTGACCCAGGACGTATAGATTAGACGGGTCAGGTTACGCGCCGGGAGACAGGGTCCAGGGCTTGGCAAGTGAGGTCAGGTGAGCCACCGTGGCTCCCTATCAGGTATATCTCCGGGCATAGATTTGGATGAAAATGTCAAATCCAAATAAGTCTCCTGCATCTGTTTTATGTTTATCTGATCTATAAGGATTTATTTTATAATACCATTTGTTACTACTCAGTATTTATCTTGTCTCTGAGGTTATCTTTTACAACCCTTAATCCATAATCTGTCGTCATTTTAGCATATAAGTAGTGACTGTCCAGTACTATGATTTATTCACAAACGTATATTCTTAGAGTAAACGTCTGTCAGAACGAGTTTCTTTGATAACAAGTTTAGGACAGAAAAATAACCATGCCAAGAAATTGCGCTGTGTATGGGTCTTATATTACGAAAAAGAAAGTCAAAAAGTTGAATCAAAAGATTCGTTTCTTCCAATTTCTGAGAGATGAATTCCTGAGAGATGTTTGTATATAAGCATGTCAACGATCAGACAAGATTAATCCTGACCATGCTGTTATCTGCTCTATACATTTCTGCACAGATGATATTGCTGACGACCTGAAATCGCGTCTCCTTGGAAGAGAAACACCAAGGAATCATCGGATTCTGAAAAGGGGTGCTGTCCCATCTCTTTCTCTGTAGAAAAGTAATTATTGTACTCACTTGGAAAGTTTTAATGTTAATGAAAAATAGATTCAATACAAATATAATAGCTATGCCAGTTCTATGAGTAAGATGTATTTCTTCTTAGATAATAAGTCTGTTTATATATTTCCATTTAAATGTAATTTCATTCATGTCCCTATTTCAATACAATTGTGTAATATTATCTTTCAAGAGGAGATAAGTAACCTATCATTAATATTTGCCGCTTCAAAATCATCTGCAATAACATATTTTATCATTAATCTTCATTTACTCTGTTACAGATTATTGTTCGGCTGAACCGTCTAGGAGATCTGTGAATTATGAACGACGTAAATTGAAGAAAATTGTTCAAGATTTGATAAATGTAGGTGACAAGGAATTGCATGACTGCGATAGACCATGCAAACCATGAAGGTGTCAAAATCCCGCTTTAATTCCTTGTATGTATTTCAAAAGGGAGTAATTTTGTCAAGTCGGTTCCTGATAGGTCCCTATGAAATGCTTAAGAATTTGTATGGTGTGAAATTTATACCAACAAGACGGCTGAATTAAGATGTGCTTGAAAAATGTTTTGGTTGCATACACCAGATGAATGGGCCTTATGGAAATCCAAATTCAGTAAACTTAAAATTTTGCTTACGGAAGTATTTGCTAGTGAAAGACATTTCTGTATTAAGTGAAAAAAAAAAAACTCCTACATAATTCAAAGAAGAATTTGATATTCTGAACCAGCAAATGGAAACTCCAGGAAGTACAATGCAAAACAGCGAGAGAGAACTATCCGTAGAATTATGTCTGACAAGTTATTTTTTCAGAACAGTGGAATGTAATTTTGAAAATGAAAATGAAAATGAGGAAATAGTAGATTTCAGTAAAGAACCTGACAATGAGACTAGGAAATCTAAAGGACTGATATCTGATGTAATAGAAGAAGAACCTCTTTGGTAAATTGATGTTTATATTGGGAAATGTTCCATTGAAATATCCACATTTAGGAGTTAAGGCAACAGAGGTCAATGAAAACGTAAAATCCTGGCTATGCACCATTAACAGAGCGGACTTTAAGCCCCCTTTGATGAGTTCATGTCCCAGTTATCTATAATGAGAGAAATTTTCATAGCTGCTCATGGTGACTCTTTAAGAGTAGGTAACTTCTGATATGGAGTTATCAGGAGTCGATCTTCCCAAAAATGTGATAAATTTTTTTGCTAAAATCTGTGTTTTTTAGAATGAGACATTTGGACAAAGATATTGTAATAAAGAAAAGGAAAGATAAAGAATGCCGTAGCATGGAAAAAAAAGTTAAAGAAATTATAAATATGTTAACTATATATGTTTGTTTATTGTGACAATTAAAACTACAATAAAATATATAATTAAAATTGTGTTGCTTTTATTCCTATCAATTGTCAGAGCCATACATATGGTTCTTGTTAATGGCTACCTCGTGTCTCTCATGTCAGTGCTTTGTCTTTCCCTTATGATCAAATTGCTAACTTTTAAACAAAGAGACCCAAATGCATGTGGAAACTTTACTTGAGGCTTAGTTTTACCGAAGGAGTAAGGCTGTAGCCGCGAAAGGAAGAATGGTTTAGATCTTATCTCTTTAGTACGATTATATACTTATAAACGAAAATAATAAACATAAAAATCTAAACCCGAACTTAGTTTTTCTAATGAAAGCAGAAAAGGGAAAAGAAAGAAATATTAGTACCAGGAGCAGGTAGGTAAAGAAAAAAATGGGGAAACGGAATTAAATGTACTGACCTTGTCAGTACTTAGCACTGACCAAGCTCACTTATCTCGAGCGGCTCACGTGATCACATGCGCGGAATAGGTCTTATTTTCGTCTCTCGGTGACTAGACTGAGCTGACCTGAATATCAAGATGCTTTCACGTTGGCAACATTGTAAGCCTGTTCAGAAGTGTTATATATATATATATATATATATATATATATATATATATATATATATATATATATATATATATATATATATATATATATATATATATATATATATATATATATATAAATTTCTACCTCATACTTGGGATCGAACACTGGCCCCTTCTAATGAAAGGCCAGGTCGAAACCAACCATACCACGAGAGGCCATAAAAGAAATCCGAACCTAACGCTACCCAGCTGTTAAAGATTTACCTGGCGAGACATCAGTCTCTTCCCAGCGAGTTATACCCGACTTCACGGCCCACCACGTGACACAATTGGTAGTAATTCATTCAAATTACCCCTAATGAGTCAATATGGATAAATATCAACACAACATCGTGTTCAAATAGAAATACATTTCTACCTCATACTTGGGATGAAACACTGGCCCCATCTAATGAAAGGCCAGGTCGAAACCAACCATGCCACGAGAGGCCATAAAAGAAATCGGAACCTAACGCTACCCAGCTGTTAAGGATTTACCTGGCGTAACATCAGTATCTTACCAGCGAGTTTTACCCGACTTCCCGGCCCACCACGTGACAAAATTGGTAGTAATTCATTCAAATTACCCCTAATGAGTCAATATGGATAAATATCAACACAACTTCGTGTTCAAATAGAAATAAATTTCTACCTCATACTTGGGATCGAACACTGGCCCCTTCTGATGAAAGGCCAGGTTGAAACAAAACATGCCACGAGAGGCCATAAAAGAAATCGGAACCTAACGCTACCCAGCTGTTAAGGATTTACCTGGCAAGACATCAGTCTCTTACCAGCGAGTTTTACCCGACTTCCCGGCCCACCACGTGACACAATTGGTAGTAATTCATTCAAATCACCCCTAATGAGTCAATATGGATAAATATCAACACAAAATTGTGTTCAAATAGAAATAAATTTATACCTCATACTTGGGATCGAACACTGGCCCCTTCTAATGAAAGGCCAGGTCGAAACCAACCATGCCACGAGAGGCCATAAAAGAAATCGGAACCTAACGCTACCCAGCTGTTAAGGATTTACCTGGCGAGACACCAGTCTCTTACCAGCGAGTTTTACCCGACTTCCCGGCCCACCACGTGACAGAATTGGTAGTAATTCATTCAAATTACCCCTAATGAGTCAGTATGGATAATTATCAACACAACATCGTGTTCAAATAGAAATAAATTTCTACCTAATACTTGGGATCGAACACTGGCCCTTTCTAATGAAAGGCCAGGACGAAACCAACCATGCCACGAGGGGCCATAAAAGAAATCGGAACCTAACGCTACCCAGCTGTTAAGGATTTACCTGGCGAGACATCAGTCTCTTACCAGCGAGTTTTACCCGACTTCCCGGCCCACCACTTGACACAATTGGTAGTAATTCATTCAAATTACCCCTAATGAGTCAATATGGATAAATATCAACATAACTTCGTGTTCAAATAGAAATAAATTTCTACCTCATACTTCGGATCGAACACTGGCCCCTTCTAATGAAAGGCCAGGTCGAAACCAACCATGCCACGAAAGGCCATAAAAGAAATCAGAACGTAACGCTACCCAGCTGTTAAGGATATACCTGGCGAGACATCTGTCTCTCACCAGCGAGTTTTACCCGACTTCCCAGCCCACCACGTTACACAATTGGTAGTAATTCATTCAAATTACCCCTAATGAATCAATATGGATAAATATCAACACAACTTCGTGTTCAAATAAAAATAAATTTCTCCCTCATACTTGGGATCGAACACTGGCCCCTTCTAATGAAAGGCCTGGTTGAAACCAACCATGCCACGAGAGGTCATAAAAGAAATCGGAACCTAATGCTACCCAGCTGTTAAGGATTTACCTGGCGTAACATCAGTCTCTTACCAGCGAGTTTTACCCGACTTCCCGGCCCACCACGTGACACAATTGGTAGTAATTCATTCAAATCACCCCTAATGAATCAATATGGATAAATATCAACACAAAATTGTGTTCAAATAGAAATAAATTTCTACCTCATACTTGGGATCGAACACTGGCCCATTCTAATGAAAGGCCAGGTCGAAACCAACCATGCCACGGGAGGCCATAAAATAAATCGTAACCTAACGCTACCCAGCTGTTAAGGATTTACCTGGCGAGACATCAGTCTCTTACCAGCGAGTTTTACCCGACTTCCCGGCCCAACACGTGACACAATTGGTAGTGATTCATTCAAATTACCCCTAATGAGTCAATATGGATAAATATCAACACAACATCGTGCTCAAATAGAAATAAATTTCTACCTCATAATTGGGATCGAACACTGGCCCCTTCTAATGAAAGGCCAGGTCGAAACCAACCATGCCACGAGAGGCCATAAAAGAAATCGGAACCTAACGCTACCCAGCTGTTAAGGATTTACCTGGCGAGATATCAGTCTCTTACCAGCGAGTTTTACCCGACTTCCCGGCCCACCACGTGACACAATTGGTAGTAATTCATTCAAATTACCCCTAATGAGTCAAAATGGATAAATATCAACACAACATCGTGTTCAAATAGAAATAAATTTCTACCTCATACTTGGGATCGAACACTGGCCCCTTCTAATGAAAGGCCAGGTCGAAACCAAACATGCCACGAGAGGCCATAAAAGAAATCGGAACCTAACGCTACCCAGCTGTTAAGGATTTACCTGGCGAGACATAAGTCTCTTACCAGCGAGTTTTACCCGACTTTCCGGCCCACCACGTGACACAATTGGTAGTAATTCATTCAAATCACCCCTAATGAGTCAATATGGATAAATATCAACACAAAATTGTGTTCAAATAGAAATAAATTTCTACCTCATACTTGGGATAGAACACTGGCCCCTTCTAATGAAAGGCCAGGTCGAAACCAAACCATGCCACGAGAGGCCATAAAAGAAATCGGAACCTAACGCTACCCCGCTGTTAAGGATTTACCTGGCGAGACATCAGTCTCTTACCAGCGAGTTTTACCCGACTTCCCGGCCCACCACATGACAGAATTGGTAGTAATTCATTCAAATTACCCCTAATGAGTCAATATGGATAATTATCAACACAACATCGTGTTCAAATAGAAATAAATTTCTACATAATACTTGGGATCGAACACTGGCCCTTTCTAATGAAAGGCCAGGTCGAAACCACCCATGCCACGAGGGGCCATAAAAGAAATCGGAACCTAACGCTACCCAGCTGTTAAGGATTTACCTGGCGAGACATCAATCTCTTACCAGCGAGTTTTACCCGACTTCCCGGCCCACCACTTGACACAATTGGTAGTAATTCATTCAAATTACCCCTAATGAGTCAATATGGATAAATATCAACATAACTTTGTGTTCAAATAGAAATAAATTTCTACCTCATACTTGGGATGGAACACTGGCCCCTTCTAATGAAAGGCCAGGTCAAAACCAACCATGCCACGAAAGGCCATAAAAGAAATCAGAACCTAACGCTACCCAGCTGTTAAAGATTTACCTGGCGAGACATCAGTCTCTCACCAGCGAGTTTTACCCGACTTCCCAGCCCACCACGTTACACAATTGGTAGTAATTCATTCAAATTACCCCTAATGAGTCAATATGGATAAGTATCAACACAACTTTGTGTTCAAATAAAAATAAATTTCTCCCTCATACTTGGGATCGAACACTGGCCCCTTCTAATGAAAGGCCAGGTTGAAACCAACCATGCCACGAGAGGTCATAAAAGAAATCGGAACCTAACGCTACCCAGCTGTTAAGGATTTACCTGGCGTAACATCAGTCTCTTACCAGCTAGTTTTACCCGACTTCCCGGCCCACCACGTGACACAAGTGGTAGTAATTCATTCAAATCACCCCTAATGAATCAATATTTATAAATATCAACACAAAATTGTGTTCAAATAGAAATAAATTTCTACCTCATACTTGGGATCGAACACTGGCCCATTCTAATGAAAGGCCAGGTCGAAACCAACCATGCCACGGGAGGCCATAAAATAAATCGTAACTTAATGCTACCCAGCTGTTAAGGATTTACCTGGCGAGACATCAGTCTCTTACCAGCGAGTTTTACCCGACTTCCCGGCCCAACACGTGACACAATTGGTAGTAATTCATTCAAATTACCCCTAATGAGTCAATATGGATAAATCTCAACACAACTTCGTGTTGAAATAGAAATAAATTTCTACCTCATACTTGGGATCGAACACTGGCCCCTTCTAATGAAAGGCCAGGTCGAAACCAAACATGCCACGAGAGGCCATAAAAGAAATCGGAACCTAACGCTACGCAGCTGTTAAGGATTTACCTGGCGAGACATCAGTCTCTTACCAGCGAGTTTTACCAGACTTCCCGGCCCACCACGTGACACAATTGGTAGTAATTCATTCAAATCACCCCTAATGAGTCAATATGGATAAATATCAACACAAAATTGTGTTCAAATAGAAATAAATTTCTACCTCATACTTGGGATCAAACACTGGCCCCTTCTAATGAAAGGCCAGGTCGAAACCAACCATGCCACGAGGGGCCATAAAAGAAATCGGAACCTAACGCTACCCAGCTGTTAAGGATTTACCTGGTGAGACATCAGTCTCTTACCAGCGAGTTTTACCCGACTTCCCGGCCCACCACTTGACACAATTGGTAGTAATTCATTCAAATTACCCCTAATGAGTCAATATGGATAAATATCAACATAACTTCGTGTTCAAATAGAAATAAATTTCTACCTCATACTTGGGATCGAACACTGGCCCCTTTGAATGAAAGGCCAGGTCGAAACCAACCATGCCACGAAAGGCCATAAAAGAAATCAGAACCTAACGCTACCCAGCTGTTAAGGATTTACCAGGCGAGACATCAGTCTCTCACCAGCGAGTTTTACCCGACTTCCCAGCCCACCACGTTACACAATTGGTAGTAATTAATTCAAATTACCCCTAATGAGTCAATATGGATAAATATCAACACAACTTAGTGTTCAAATAAAAATAAATTTCTCCCTCATACTTGGGATCGAACACTGGCCCCTTCTAATGAAAAGCCAGGTTGAAACCAACCATGCCACGAGAGGTCATAAAAGAAATCGGAACCTAACGCTACCCAGCTGTTAAGGATTTACCTGGCGTAACATCAGTCTCTTACCAGCGAGGTTTACCCGACTTCCCGGCCCACCACGTGACACAATTGGTAGTAATTCATCCAAATCACCCCTAATGAGTCAATATGGATAAATATCAACAAAAAATTGTGTTCAAATAGAAATAAATTTCTACCTCATACTTGGGATCGAACACTGGCCCATTCTAATGAAAGGCCAGGTCGAAACCAACCATTCCACGGGAGGCCATAAAATAAATCGTAACCTAACGCTACCCAGCTGTTAAGGATTTACCTGGCGAGACATCAGTCTCTTACCAGCGAGTTTTACCCGACTTCCCGGCCCAACACGTGACATAATTGGTAGTGATTCATTCAAATTACCCCTAATGAGTCAATATGGATAAATATCAACACAACATCGTGCTCAAATAGAAATAAATTTCTACCTCATACTTGGGATCGAACAATGGCCCCTTCTAATGAAAGGCCAGGTCAAAACCAACCATGCCATGAGAGGCCATAAAAGAAAGCGGAACCTAACGCTACCCAGCTGTTAAAGATTTACCTGGCGAGATATCAGTCTCTTACCAGCGAGTTTCACCCGACTTCCCGGCCCACCACGTAACACAATTGGTAGTAATTCATTCAAATTACTCCTAATGAGTCAATATGGATAAATATGAACACAACATCGTGTTCAAATAGAAATAAATTTCTACCTCATACTTGGGATCGAACACTGGCCCCTTCTAATGAAAGGTGAGGTCGAAACCAACCATACCACGAGAGGCCATAAAAGAAATCGAAACCTAACGCTACCCAGCTGTTAAGGATTTACCTGGTGAGACATCAGTCTCTTACCAGCGAGTTTTACCCGACTTCCCGGCCCACCACGTGACACAATTGGTAGTAATTCATTAAAATTACCCCTAATGAGTCAATATGGATAAATATCAACACAACTTCGTGTTCAAATAGAAATAAATTTCTACCTAATACTTGGGATCGAACACTGGCCCCTTCTAACGAAAGGCCAGGTCGAAACCAACCATGCCACGAAAGGCCATAAAAGAAATCAGAACCTAACGCTACCCAGCTGTTAAGGATTTACCTGGCGAGACATCAGTCTCTCACCAGCGAGTTTTACCCGACTTCCCAGCCCACCACGTTACACAATTGGTAGTAATTCATTCAAATTACCCCTAATGAGTCAATATGGATAAATATCAACACAACTTCGTGTTCAAATAAAAATAAATTTCTCCCTCATACTTGGGATCGAACACTGGCCCCTTCTAATGAAAGGCCAGATTGAAACCAACCATGCCACGAGAGGTCATTAAAGAAATCGGAACCTAACGCTACCCAGCTGTTAAGGATTTACCTGGCGTAACATCAGTCTCTTACCAGCGAGTTTTACCCGACATCCCGGCCCACCACGTGACACAATTGGTAGTAATTCCTTCAAATCACCCCTAATGAATCAATATTTTTAAATATCAACACAAAATTGTGTTCAAATAGAAATGAATTTCTACCTCATTCTTGGGATCGAACACTGGCCCATTCTAATGAAAGGCCAGGTCGAAACCAACCATGCCACGGGAGGCCATAAAATAAATCGTAACCTAACGCTACCTAGCTGTTAAGGATTTACCTGGCGAGACATCAGTCTCTTACCAGCGAGTTTTACCCGACTTCCCGGCCCAACACGTGACACAATTGGTAGTAATTCATTCAAATTACCCCTAATGAGTCTATATGGATAAATATCAACACAACATCGTGCTCAAATAGAAATAAATTTCTATTTCACACTTGGTATCGAACACTGGCCCCTTCTAATGAAAGGACAGGTCGAAACCAACCATGTCACGAGAGGCCATAAAAGAAATCGGAACCTAACGCTACCCAGCTGTTAAGGATTTACCTGGCGAGAAATCAGTCTCTTACCAGCGAGTTTTACCCGGCTTCCCTGCTCACCACGTGACACAATTGGTAGTAATTCATTCAAATAATTCCTAATGAGTCAATATGGATAAATATCAACACAACTTCGTGTTCAAATAGAATTAAATTTCTACCTCATACTTGGGATTGAACACTGGCCCCTTCTAATGAAAGGCCAGGTCGAAACCAACCATGCCACGAGAGGCCATAAAAGAAATCGGAACCTAACGCTACCCAGCTGTTTAATGATTTAACTGGCGAGACATCAGTCTCTTACCAGTGAGTTTTACCCGACTTCCTGGCCCACCACGTGACACAATTGGTAGTAATTCATTCAAATCACCTCTAATGAGTCAATATGGATAATTATCAACACAAAATTGTGTTCAAATAGAAATACATTTCTACCTCATACTTGGGATCGAACACTGGCCCCTTCTAATGAAAGGCCAGGTCGAAACCAACCATGCCACGAGAGGCCAGAAAAGAAATCGGAACCTAACACTACCCAGCTGTTAAGGATTTACCTGGCGAGACATCAGTCTCTTACCAGCGAGTTTTACCCGACTTCCCGGCCCACCACGTGACAGAATTGGTAGTAATTCATTCAAATTACCCCTAATGAGTCAATATGGATAAATATCAATACAAAATTGTGTTCAAATAGAAATAAATTTCTACCTCATACTTGGGATCGAACACTGGCCCATTTTAATGAAAGGCCAGGTCGAAACCAACCATGCCACGGGAGGCCATAAAATAAATCGTAACCTAACGCTACCCAGCTGTTAAGGATTTACCTGGCGAGACATCAGTCTCTTACCAGCGAGTTTTACCCGACTTCCCGGCCCAACACGTGACACATTTGGTAGTAATTCATTCAAATTACCCCTAATGAGTCAATATGGATAAATATAAACACAACATCGTGCTCAAATAGAAATAAATTTCTACCTCATAATTGGGATCGAACACTGGCCCCTTCTAATGAAAGGCCAGGTCGAAACCAACCATGCCACGAGAGGCCATAAAAGAAATCGGAACCTAACGCTACCCAGCTGTTAAGGATTTACCTGGTGAGACATAAGTCTCTTACCAGCGAGTTTTACCCGACTTCCCGGCCCACCAAGTGACACAATTGGTAGTAATTCATTCAAATCACCCCTAATGAGTCAATATGGATAAATATCAACACAAAATTGTGTTCAAATAGAAATAAATTTCTACCTCATACTTGGGATAGAACACTGGCCCCTTCTAATGAAAGGCCAGGTCGAAACCAACCATGCCACGAGAGGCCATAAAAGAAATCGGATCCTAACGCTACCCAGCTGTTAAGGATTTACCTGGCGAGACATCAGTCTCTTACCAGCGAGTTATACCCGACTTCCCGGCCCACCACGTGACAGAATTGGTAGTAATTCATTCAAATTACCCCTAATGAGTCAATATGGATAATTATCAACACAACATCGTGTTCAAATAGAAATAAATTTCTACCTAATACTTGGGATCGAACACTGGCCCTTTCTAATGAAAGGCCAGGTCGAAACCAACCATGCCACGAGGGGCCATAAAAGAAATCGGAACCTAACGCTACCCAGCTGTTAAGGATTTACCTGGCGAGACATCAATCTCTTACCAGCGAGTTTTACCCGACTTCCCGGCCCACCACTTGACACAATTGGTAGTAATTCATTCAAATTACCCCTAATGAGTCAATATGGATAAATATCAACATAACTTCGTGTTCAAATAGAAATAAATTTCTACCTCATACTTGGGATGGAACACTGGCCCCTTCTAATGAAAGGCCAGGTCGAAACCAACCATGCCACGAAAGGCCATAAAAGAAATCAGAACCTAACGCTACCCAGCTGTTAAGGATTTACCTGGCGAGACATCAGTCTCTCACCAGCGAGTTTTACCCGACTTCCCAGCCCACCACGTTACAAAATTGGTAGTAATTCATTCAAATCACCCCTAATGAATCAATATTTATAAATATCAAAACAAAATTGTGTTCAAATAGAAATGAATTTCTACCTCATACTTGGGATCGAACACTGGCCCATTCTAATGAAAGGCCAGTTCGAAACCAACCATGCCACGGGAGGCCATAAAATAAATCGTAACCTAATGCTACCCAGCTGTTAAGGATTTACCTGGCGAGACATCAGTCTCTTAACAGCGAGTTTTACCCGACTTCCCGGCCCAACACGTGACACAATTGGTAGTAATTCATTCAAATTACCCCTAATGAGTCAATATGGATAAATATCAACACAACATCGTGCTCAAATAGAAATAAATTTCTACCTCATACTTGGGATCGAACACTGGCCCCTTCTAATGAAAGGCCAGGTCGAAGACAACCATGCCACGAGAGGCCATAAAATTAATCGGAACCTAACGCTACCCAGCTGTTAAGGATTTACCTTGCGAGACATCAGTCTCTTACCAGCGAGTTTCACCCGACTTTTCGGCCCACCACGTGACACAATTGGTAGTAAATCATTCAAATTACCCCTAATGAGTCAATATGGATAAATATCAACACAACTTCGTGTTCAAATAGAAATAAATTTCTACCTCATACTTGGGATCGAACACTGGCCCCTTCTAATGAAAGGCCAGGTCGAAACCAAACATGCCACGAGAGGCCATAAAAGAAATCGGAACCTAACGCTACCCAGCTGTTAAGGATTTACCTGGCGAGACATCAGTCTCTTACCAGCGAGTTTTACCTGACTTCCCGGCCCACCACGTGACACAATTGGTAGTAATTCATTCAAATCACCCCTATTGAGTCAATATGGATAAATATCAACACAAAATTGTGTTCAAATAGAAATAAATTACTACCTCATACTTGGGATCAAACACTGGCCCCTTCTAATGAAAGGCCAGGTCGAAACCAACCATGCCACGAGAGGCCATAAAAGAAATCGGAACCTAACGCTACCCAGCTGTTAAGGATTTACCTGGTGAGACATCAGTCTCTTACCAGCGAGTTTTACCCGACTTCCCGGCCCACCACGTGACACAATTGGTAGTAATTCATTCAAATTACCCCTAATGAGTGAATATGGATAATTATCAACACAACATCGTGTTCAAATAGAAATAAATTTCTACCTAATACTTGGGATCGAACACTGGCCCTTTCTAATGAAAGGCCAGGTCGAAACCAACCATGCCACGAGGGGCCATAAAAGAAATCGGAACCTAACGCTACCCAGCTGTTAAGGATTTACCTGGCGAGACATCAGTCTCTTACCAGCTAGTTTTACCCGACTTCCCGGCCCACCACTTGACACAATTGGTAGTAATTCATTCAAATTACCCATAATGAGTCAATATGGATAAATATCAACATAACTTCGTGTTCAAATAGAAATAAATTTCTACCTCATACTTGGGATCGAACACTGGCCCCTTTTAATGAAAGGCCAGGTCGAAACCAACCATGCCACGAAAGGCCATAAAAGAAATCAGAACCTAATGCTACCCAGCTGTTAAGGATTTCCCTGGCGAGACATCAGTCTCTCACCAGCGAGTTTTACCCGACTTCCCAGCCCACCACGTTACACAATTGGTAGTAATTCATTCAAATTACCCCTAATGAGTCAATATGGATAAATATCAACACAACTTCGTGTTCAAATAAAAATAAATTTCTCCCTCATACTTGGGATCGAACACTGGCCCCTTCTAATGAAAGGCCAGGTTGAAACCAAACATGCCACGAGAGGTCATAAAAGAAATCGGAACCTAACGCTACCCAGCTGTTAAGGATTTACCAGGCGTAACATCAGTCTCTTACCAGCGAGGTTTACCCGACTTCCCGGCCCACCACGTGACAGAATTGGTAGTAATTCATCCAAATCACCCCTAATGAGTCAATATGGATAAATATCAACACAAAATTGTGTTCAAATAGAAATAAATTTCTACCTCATACTTGGGATCGAACACTGGCCCATTCTAATGAAAGGCCAGGTCGAAACCAACCATGCCACGGGAGGCCATAAAATAAATCGTAACCTAACGCCACCCAGCTGTTAAGGATTTACCTGGCGAGACATAAGTCTCTTACCAGCGAGTTTTACCCGACTTCCCGGCCCAACACGTGACATAATTGGTAGTAATTCATTCAAATTACCCCTAATGAATCAATATGGATAAATATCAACACAACATCGTGTTCAAATAGAAATAAATTTCTACCTCATACTTGGGATCGAACAATGGCCCCTTCTAATGAAAGGCCAGGTCAAAACCAACCATGCCACGAGAGGCCATAAAAGAAATCGGAACCTAACGCTACCCAGCTGTTTAGGATTTACCTGGCGAGATATCAGACTCTTACCAGCGAGTTTTACCCGACTTCCCGGCCCACCACGTGACACAATTGGTAGTAATTCATTCAAATTACTCCTAATGAGTCAATATGGATAAATATGAACACAACATCGTGTTCAAATAGAAATAAATTTCTACCTCATACTTGGGATCGAACACTGGCCCCTTCTAATGAAAGGCGAGGTCGAAACCAACCAAGCCACGAGAGGCCATAAAATAAATCGTAACCTAACGCTACCCAGCTGTTAAGGATTTACCTGGCGAGACATCAGTTTCTTACCAGCGAGTTTTACCCGACTTCCCGGCCCACCACGTGACACAATTGGTAGTAATTCATTCAAATTACCCCTAATGAATCAATATGGATAAATATCAACACTACTTCGTGTTCAAATAGAAATAATTTTCTACCTCATACTTGGGATCGAACACTGGCCCCTTCTAATGAAAGGCCAGGTCGAAACCAACCATGCCACGAAAGGCCATAAAAGAAATCAGAACCTAACGCTACCCAGCTGTTAAGGATTTACCTGGCGAGACATCAGTCTCTCACCAGCGAGTTTTACCCGACTTCCCAGCCCACCACGTTACACAATTGGTAGTAATTCATTCAAATTACCCCTAATGAGTCAATATGGATAAATATCAACACAACTTCGTGTTCAAATAAAAATAAATTTCTCCCTCATACTTGGGATCGAACACTGGCCCCTTCTAATGAAAGGCCAGGTTGAAACCAACCATGCCACGAGAGGTCATAAAAGAAATCGGAACCTAACGCTACCAAGCTGTTAAGGATTTACCTGGCGTAACATCAGTCTCTTACCAGCGAGTTTTACCCGACATCCCGGCCCACCACGTGACACAATTGGTAGTAATTCATTCAAATCACCCCTAATGAATCAATATTTATAAATATCAATACAAAATTGTGTTCAAATAGAAATAAATTTCTACCTCATACTTGGGATCGAACAATGGCCCCTTCTAATGAAAGGCCAGGTCAAAACCAACCATGCCACGAGAGGCCATAAAAGAAATCGGAACCTAACGCTACCCAGCTGTTAAGGATTTACCTGGCGAGACATCAGTCTCTTACCAGCGAGTTATACCCGACTTCCCGGCCCACCACGTGACAGAATTGGTAGTAATTCATTCAAATTACCCCTAATGAGTCAATATGGATAATTATCAACACAACATCGTGTTCAAATAGAAATAAATTTCTACCTAATACTTGGGATCGAACACTGGCCCTTTCTAATGAAAGGCCAGGTCGAAACCAACCATGCCACGAGGGGCCATAAAAGAAATCGGAACCTAACGCTTCCCAGCTGTTAAGGATTTACCTGGCGAGACATCAATCTCTTACCAGCGAGTTTTACCCGACTTCCCGGCCCACCACTTGACACAATTGGTAGTAATTCATTCAAATTACCCATAATGAGTCAATATGGATAAATATCAACATAACTTCGTGTTCAAATAGAAATAAATTTCTACCTCATACTTGGGATGGAACACTGGCCCCTTCTAATGAAAGGCCAGGTCGAAACCAACCATGCCACGAAAGGCCATAAAAGAAATCAGAACCTAACGCTACCCAGCTGTTAAGGATTTACCTGGCGAGACATCAGTCTCTCACCAGCGAGTTTTACCCGACTTCCCAGCCCACCACGTTACACAATTGGTAGTAATTCATTCAAATCACCCCTAATGAATCAATATTTATAAATATCAAAACAAAATTGTGTTCAAATAGAAATGAATTTCTACCTCATACTTGGGATCGAACACTGGCCCATTCTAATGAAAGGCCAGTTCGAAACCAACCATGCCACGGGAGGCCATAAAATAAATCGTAACCTAATGCTACCCAGCTGTTAAGGATTTACCTGGCGAGACATCAGTCTCTTACCAGCGAGTTTTACCCGACTTCCCGGCCCAACACGTGACACAATTGGTAGTAATTCATTCAAATTACCCCTAATGAGTCAATATGGATAAATATCAACACAACATCGTGCTCAAATAGAAATAAATTTCTACCTCATACTTGGGATCGAACACTGGCCCCTTCTAATGAAAGGCCAGGTCGAAGCCAACCATGCCACGAGAGGCCATAAAATTAATCGGAACCTAACGCTACCCAGCTGTTAAGGATTTACCTGGCGAGACATCAGTCTCTTACCAGCGAGTTTTACCCGACTTTTCGGCCCACCACGTGACACAATTGGTAGTAATTCATTCAAATTACCCCTAATGAGTCAATATGGATAAATATCAACACAACTTCGTGTTCAAATAGAAATAAATTTCTACCTCATACTTGGGATCGAACACTGGCCCCTTCTAATGAAAGGCCAGGTCGAAACCAAACATGCCACGAGAGGCCATAAAAGAAATCGGAACCTAACGCTACCCAGCTGTTAAGGATTTACCTGGCGAGACATCAGTCTCTTACCAGCGAGTTTTACCTGACTTCCCGGCCCACCACGTGACACAATTGGTAGTAATTCATTCAAATCACCCCTAATGAGTCAATATGGATAAATATCAACACAAAATTGTGTTCAAATAGAAATAAATTACTACCTCATACTTGGGATCAAACACTGGCCCCTTCTAATGAAAGGCCAGGTCGAAACCAACCATGCCACGAGAGGCCATAAAAGAAATCGTAACCTAACGCTACCCAGCTGTTAAGGATTTACCTGGTGAGACATCAGTCTCTTACCAGCGAGTTTTACCCGACTTCCCGGCCCACCACGTGACACAATTGGTAGTAATTCATTCAAATTACCCCTAATGAGTGAATATGGATAATTATCAACACAACATCGTGTTCAAATAGAAATAAATTTCTACCTAATACTTGGGATCGAACACTGGCCCTTTCTAATGAAAGGCCAGGTCGAAACCAACCATGCCACGAGGGGCCATAAAAGAAATCGGAACCTAACGCTACCCAGCTGTTAAGGATTTACCTGGCGAGACATCAGTCTCTTACCAGTGAGTTTTACCCGACTTCCCGGCCCACCACTTGACACAATTGGTAGTAATTCATTCAAATTACCCATAATGAGTCAATATGGATAATTATCAACATAACTTCGTGTTCAAATAGAAATAAAATTCTACCTCATACTTGGGATCGAACACTGGCCCCTTTTAATGAAAGGCCAGGTCGAAACCAACCATGCCACGAAAGGCCATAAAAGAAATCAGAACCTAACGCTACCCAGCTGTTAAGGATTTCCCTGGCGAGACATCAGTCTCTCACCAGCGAGTTTTACCCGACTTCCCAGCCCACCACGTTACACAATTGGTAGTAATTCATTCAAATTACCCCTAATGAGTCAATATGGATAAATATCAACACAACTTCGTGTTCAAATAAAAATAAATTTCTCCCTCATACTTGGGATCGTACACTGGCCCCTTCTAATGAAAGGCCAGGTTGAAACCAACCATGCCACGAGAGGTCATAAAAGAAATCGGAACCTAACGCTACCCAGCTGTTAAGGATTTACCAGGCGTAACATCAGTCTCTTACCAGCGAGGTTTACCCGACTTCCCGGCCCACCACGTGACAGAATTGGTAGTAATTCATCCAAATCACCCCTAATGAGTCAATATGGATAAATATCAACACAAAATTGTGTTCAAATAGAAATAAATTTCTACCTCATACTTGGGATCGAACACTGGCCCATTCTAATGAAAGGCCAGGTCGAAACCAACCATGCCACGGGAGGCCATAAAATAAATCGTAACCTAACGCCACCCAGCTGTTAAGGATTTACCTGGCGAGACATAAGTCTCTTACCAGCGAGTTTTACCCGACTTCCCGGCCCACCACTTGACACAATTGGTAGTAATTCATTCAAATTACCCCTAATGAGTCAATATGGATAAATATCAACATAACTTCGTGTTCAAATAGAAATAAATTTCTACCTCATACTTGGGATGGAACACTGGCCCCTTCTAATGAAAGGCCAGGTCGAAACCAACCATGCCACGAAAGGCCATAAAAGAAATCAGAACCTAACGCTACCCAGCTGTTAAGGATTTACCTGGCGAGACATCAGTCTCTCACCGGCGAGTTTTACCCGACTTCCCAGTCCACCACGTTACACAATTGGTAGTAATTCATTCAAATCACCCCTAATGAATCAATATTTATAAATATCAAAACAAAATTGTGTTCAAATAGAAATGAATTTCTACCTCATACTTGGGATCGAACACTGGCCCATTCTAATGAAAGGCCAGTTCGAAACCAACCATGCCACGGGAGGCCATAAAATAAATCGTAACCTAATGCTACCCAGCTGTTAAGGATTTACCTGGCGAGACATCAGTCTCTTACCAGCGAGTTTTACCCGACTTCCCGGCCCAACACGTGACACAATTGGTAGTAATTCATTCAAATTACCCTTAATGAGTCAATATGGATAAATATCAACACAACATCGTGCTCAAATAGAAATAAATTTCTACCTCATACTTGGGATCGAACACTGGCCCCTTCTAATGAAAGGCCAGGTCGAAGCCAACCATGCCACGAGAGGCCATAAAATTAATCGGAACCTAACGCTACCCAGCTGTTAAGGATTTACCTGGCGAGACATCAGTCTCTTACCAGCGAGTTTTACCCGACTTTTCGGCCCACCACGTGACACAATTGGTAGTAATTCATTCAAATTACCCCTAATGAGTCAATATGGATAAATATCAACACAACTTCGTGTTCAAATAGAAATAAATTTCTACCTCATACTTGGGATCGAACACTGGCCCCTTCTAATGAAAGGCCAGGTCGAAACCAAACATGCCACGAGAGGCCATAAAAGAAATCGGAACCTAACGCTACCCAGCTGTTAAGGATTTACCTGGCGAGACATCAGTCTCTTACCAGCGAGTTTTACCTGACTTCCCGGCCCACCACGTGACACAATTGGTAGTAATTCATTCAAATCACCCCTAATGAGTCAATATGGATAAATATCAACACAAAATTGTGTTCAAATAGAAATAAATTACTACCTCATACTTGGGATCAAACACTGGCCCCTTCTAATGAAAGGCCAGGTCGAAACCAACCATGCCACGAGAGGCCATAAAAGAAATCGTAACCTAACGCTACCCAGCTGTTAAGGATTTACCTGGTGAGACATCAGTCTCTTACCAGCGAGTTTTACCCGACTTCCCGGCCCACCACGTGACACAATTGGTAGTAATTCATTCAAATTACCCCTAATGAGTGAATATGGATAATTATCAACACAACATCGTGTTCAAATAGAAATAAATTTCTACCTAATACTTGGGATCGAACACTGGCCCTTTCTAATGAAAGGCCAGGTCGAAACCAACCATGCCACGAGGGGCCATAAAAGAAATCGGAACCTAACGCTACCCAGCTGTTAAGGATTTACCTGGCGAGACATCAGTCTCTTACCAGCGAGTTTTACCCGACTTCCCGGCCCACCACTTGACACAATTGGTAGTAATTCATTCAAATTACCCATAATGAGTCAATATGGATAAATATCAACATAACTTCGTGTTCAAATAGAAATAAAATTCTACCTCATACTTGGGATCGAACACTGGCCCCTTTTAATGAAAGGCCAGGTCGAAACCAACCATGCCACGAAAGGCCATAAAAGAAATCAGAACCTAACGCTACCCAGCTGTTAAGGATTTCCCTGGCGAGACATCAGTCTCTCACCAGCGAGTTTTACCCGACTTCCCAGCCCACCACGTTACACAATTGGTAGTAATTCATTCAAATTACCCCTAATGAGACAATATGGATAAATATCAACACAACTTCGTGTTCAAATAAAAATAAATTTCTCCCTCATACTTGGGATCGAACACTGGCCCCTTCTAATGAAAGGCCAGGTTGAAACCAACCATGCCACGAGAGGTCATAAAAGAAATCGGAACCTAACGCTACCCAGCTGTTAAGGATTTACCAGGCGTAACATCAGTCTCTTACCAGCGAGGTTTACCCGACTTCCCGGCCCACCACGTGACAGAATTGGTAGTAATTCATCCAAATCACCCCTAATGAGTCAATATGGATAAATATCAACACAAAATTGTGTTCAAATAGAAATAAATTTCTACCTCATACTTGGGATCGAACACTGGCCCATTCTAATGAAAGGCCAGGTCGAAACCAACCATGCCACGGGAGGCCATAAAATAAATCGTAACCTAACGCCACCCAGCTGTTAAGGATTTACCTGGCGAGACATAAGTCTCTTACCAGCGAGTTTTACCCGACTTCCCGGCCCAACACGTGACATAATTGGTAGTAATTCATTCAAATTACCCCTAATGAATCAATATGGATAAATATCAACACACCATCGTGCTCAAATAGAAATAAATTTCTACCTCATACTTGGGATCGAACAATGGCCCCTTCTAATGAAAGGCCAGGTCAAAACCAACCATGCCACGAGAGGCCATAAAAGAAATCGGAACCTAACGCTACCCAGCTGTTTAGGATTTACCTGGCGAGATATCAGACTCTTACCAGCGAGTTTTACCCGACTTCCCGGCCCACCACGTGACACAATTGGTAGTAATTCATTCAAATTACTCCTAATGAGTCAATATGGATAAATATGAACACAACATCGTGTTCAAATAGAAATAAATTTCTACCTCATACTTGGGATCGAACACTGGCCCCTTCTAATGAAAGGCGAGGTCGAAACCAACCAAGCCACGAGAGGCCATAAAAGAAATCGGAACCTAACGCTACCCAGCTGTTAAGGATTTACCTGGCGAGACATCAGTTTCTTACCAGCGAGTTTTACCCGACTTCCCGGCCCACCACGTGACACAATGGTAGTAATTCATTCAAATTACCCCTAATGAGTCAATATGGATAAATATCAACACTACTTCGTGTTCAAATAGAAATAAATTTCTACCTAATACTTGGGATCGAACACTGGCCCCTTCTAATGAAAGGCCAGGTCGAAACCAACCATGCCACGAAAGGCCATAAAAGAAATCAGAACCTAACGCTACCCAGCTGTTAAGGATTTACCTGGCGAGACATCAGTCTCTCACCAGCGAGTTTTACCCGACTTCCCGGCCCACCACGTTACACAATTGGTAGTAATTCATTCAAATCACCCCTAATGAGTCAATATGGATAAATATCAACACAACTTCGTGTTCAAATAAAAATAAATTTCTCCCTCATACTTGGGATCGAACACTGGCCCCTTCTAATGAAAGGCCAGGTTGAAACCAACCATGCCACGAGAGGTCATAAAAGAAATCGGAACCTAACGCTCCCAAGCTGTTAAGGATTTACCTGGCGTAACATCAGTCTCTTACCAGCGAGTTTTACCCGACATCCCGGCCCACCACGTGACACAATTGGTAGTAATTCATTCAAATCACCCCTAATGAATCAATATTTATAAATATCAATACAAAATTGTGTTCAAATAGAAATAAATTTCTACCTCATACTTGGGATCGAACACTAGCCCCTTCTAATGAAAGGCCAGGTCGAAACCAACCATGTCACGGGAGGCCATAAAATAAATCGTAACCTAACGCTACCCAGCTGTTAAGGATTTACCT
>NC_090754.1:4589157-4610174 GCF_036898095.1 Palaemon carinicauda | reverse complement strand
GATTCAATTAAGATGTTTTTCCATAACCCCTAATGAGTCAATATGGATAAATATCAACACAACATCGTGTTCAAATAGAAATAAATTTCTACCTCATACTTGGGATCGAAAACTGGCCCCCTCTAAAGAAAGGCTAGGTCGAAACAAACCATGCCACGAGAGGCCATAAAAGAAATCAGAACCTAACGCTACCCAGCTGTTAAGGATTTACCTGGCGAGACATCAGTCTCTTACCAGCGAGTTTTACCCGACTTCCCGGCCCACCACCTGACACAATTGGTAGTAATTCATTCAAATTACCCCTAATGAGTCAATATGGATAAATATCAACACAACATCGTGTTCAAATAGAAATAAATTTCTACCTCATACTTGGGATCGAACACTGGCCCCTTCTAATGAAAGGCCAGGTCGAAACCAACCATACCACGAGAGGCCATAAAAGAAATTGGAACCTAACGCTACCCAGCTGTTAAGGATTTACCTGGCGAGACATCAGTCTCTTACCAGCGAGTTTTACCCGACTACCCGGCCCACCACGTGACACAATTGGTAGTAATTCATTCAAATTACCCCTAATGAGTCAATATGGATAAATATCAACACAACATCGTGTTCAAATAGAAATAAATTTCTACCTCATATTTGGGATCAAACACTGGCCCCTTCTAATGAAAGGCCAGGTTGAAACCAACCATGCCACTAGAGGCCATAAAAGAAATTGGAACCTAACGCTACCCAGCTGTTAAGGATTTACCTGGCGAGATATCAGTCTCTTACCAGCGAGTTTTACCCGACTTCCCGGCCCACCACGTGACACAATTGGTAGTAATTCATTCAAATTACCCCTAATGAGTCAATATGGATAAACATCAACACAACATCGTGTTCAAATAGAAATAAATTTCTACCTCATACTTGGGATCAAACACTGGCCCCTTCTATTGAAAGGCCAGGTCGAAACCAACCATGCCACGAGAGGCCATAAAAGAAATCGGAACCTAACGCTACCCAGCTGTTAAGGATTTACCTGGCGAGACATCAGTCTCTTACCAGCGAGTTTTACCCGACTTCCCGGCCCACCACGTGACACAATTGGTAGTAATTCATTCAAATTACCCCTAATGAGTCAATATGGATAAATATCAACACAACATCGTGTTCAAATAGAAATAAATTTCTACCTCATACTTGGGTTCCGATTTCTTTTATGGCCTCTTGTGGAATGGTTGGTTTCGACCTGGCCTTTCATTAGAAGGGGCCAGTGTTCAATCCCAAGTATGAGGTAGAAATTTATTTCTATTTGAACACGATGTTGTGTTGATATTTATCCATATTGACTCATTAGGGGTAATTTGAATGAATTACTACCAATTGTGTCACGTGGTGGGCCGGGAAATCGTGTAAAACTCGCTGGTAAGAGACTGATGTCTCGCTAGGTAAATCCTTAACAGCTGGGTAGCGTTAGGTTCCGATTTATTTTATGGCCTTTTGTGGCATGGTTGGTTTCAACCTGGCCTTTCATTAGAAGGGGCCAGTGTTCGATCCCAAGTATGAGGTAGAAATTTATTTCTATTTAAACACGATATTGTGTTGATATATATATATATATATATATATATATATATATATATATATATATATATATATATATATATATATATATATATATATATATATATATATATATAGGCACAGTATACAAATTCTGTACGGCATGAGAAGCCATCTTCTTCAAAATCCTTGACATGAAATTTTATTCCATACTATTTTAATCACACTTAAGTTGGGTAAAATATTCATTATTTATTCTTTTCACTTTAGATATTACCTTTACATTAACTATTGGCCACTAAATAAAAATAAATATAAATGTGCTGTATCATGGTAATTAGACAATTGTTTCCCTTTTCCAAGATTTCGCATTGTTGTAATAACATATCCATCAAAAAAATGGAGAACTAAATTTACGTTTAGCTTTTCAAGCGTGGATGGCCGTAATGCTTTATTTTTTTTTTTAAACTTCTAATGACTTCCAGGGACCAAAGGATTCATTTCGTTCGTTGCAATTTTTGTTGAATGAAATTTTTGGAAATATAATAGTTTTGCAATGATCCTTGCGACCCAATCAGTTATATGTTACACACTTCAGTATGTGTAAGGTATCAAACATGAAAAACTAAAGTCTGTATTCATGCAGCTTTATGGGGTTAGAATATAGACAGCTGTATTGGAGTAGCAAAATACGACATTGCTTTCTCATTTATCGTATTATTATCAACAATTACAGTGATTACTTTAGACAATTTTTTTTTCAAAACCTACTACTACTTTCATTATAACACTAAATAACATTTTGCCTTTTATAGCTTTTACAATAAGAATATGAACCACAGCGAAATTTGGACAGCACAGGTGTACTGGTCTGTTAGGCTTTCTCTCAGCCTACCAGTGAACCGTATCAGGGATTTAAAATAATGTCCACGTGAAGAGGCCTTCTCTCATGGTGGCCACGATTAAATACAGCTTCCCGGATAATCCCTAGCTTGGCCTCCGGGGCTTATATATATAGATATATATATATATATATATATATATATATATATATATATATATACATATATATATGTATATATATATAAATATATATATATATATATATATATATGTATATATATATATATATATATATATATATATATATATATATATATATATATATATATATATATATATATATATGTATATATATATATATATATATATATATATATATATATATATATATATATATATATATATATATATATATATATATATATATATATATATATATATATATATACATATATATATATATATATATATATATATATATATATATATATATATATACATATATATGTATATATATATATATATATATATATATATATATATATATATATATATGACAGCAGGCCGGGAGGAAAAAGGAAACGAAGATTGGACAAGCGCTTTTGTGTTATTATTACACCTCTTCACGGTCTTATGGTTTAAAAATACAATTAGAATACAAAGAAACCTCTGGATGAAAAAAAAACATCATTTTGGGTGATGGGTGATGATTAGAATAAAAAGATATACGAATTAACATTCGTAAGTTTTCTATATACAGTAAATTTAAAAGACCTTTCTTGTCTAAATACTAGAACATCTAAAAAGGGAAGCTTGTTATCGAATTCTATCTCCAATGAAAACTCAGTAGATGGTACCAGAGTGTTTAAGGCTATTAGAAAATCTTTTTCATCCTTATCAATGGGCCAAGCACAAAAAATATCATCAACATGTCTGACCCAGAAGATACCTGCAGGTAGAATCCTAAGTAGGTACATAGTCTCATGATTTTACGGGCACTGCGGGTAAGTTGCCCTGATCTCCTTGAAGCTGAGCTTGGGAAAATTCATGAAATAGCATCTATTTTAAAGTACCCATCACATTCCATAAAAAAAGCCTGTCAAAAGGCAAAGAAAACTTTTTATGGCTTTGTTAACAACGATGATTTTAATGTGAATAACCTCCTTGTTTTACCTTTTTTCAAACAGTTTGTACCTCTACCTGGAATTTTAAAACCTTTTGGAATTAATGTAATTTTTTAGAAACAACACACTCAAGAATATATTGATAAAAAATTCCCCAAAACAGATTAACGGATGTATATACGAAATTCCATGCAATCAATGTAATAAACGATTTATTGGTCAAAGTGGCAAAGCACTAGAAACTCGATTAAAACAGCATAAATATAATGTAAGAACGGGAAACATTGCCAGCAGTCTTTTTCAGCATATGAATGAGTGCAACCACGCTATTAATTGGGAAGCTGCTAAAGAGCTTACATTTTGCAAAGATTTTGTTAAAAGAAATATCATTGAAACAGTTGTAATTAGGAAAAATTTCGAAGATCTGCTTAACACCAGTTCAGGTATGTACAAACTGGATGAATTTCTTGTAAACAATATTTTTAAACAACTAACTTTTAAATAATTTGTAATTTGCTCATTTTTTTTCTGTTTTACGTCATCACAGAGGTTTCTTTGTATTCTAATTGTATTTTTAAACTATAAGACCGTGAAGAGGTGTGATAATAACACGAAAGCGCTTGTCCAATCTTCGTTTCCTTTCTCCTCCCGGCCTGCTGTCATCTTGAGACATCGCACGTTCCAGCGATTTGTCAAATATATATATATATATATATATATATATATATATATATATATATATATATATATATATATATATATATATATATATATATATATATATATATATATATATATTGAAACTTGTAGCAAATGTTGTTATGTTGAACAGGCTACCTTTAGTCTTTTTATAGTTTATATATGAAACATCTGTTTTGTTGTTGTTAAATTTTTTGAAAAATTTTATATATATTGTTTATCACATCTTATATCGTTTATTTATTTCCTTATATCCTTTTTTTGTTGGGCTAATTTTCCCTTATGGAGCTCTTAGGTTTACCATCTTGCTCTTCCAACTAGTGTTGTAGGTTAGCTTGTAATCATATATATATATATATATATATATATATATATATATATATATATATATATATATATATATATATATATATATATATATATAAATACAGTATATATATATATATATATATATATATATATATATATATATATATATATATAAATACAGTATATATATATATATATATATATATATATATATATATATATATATATATATATATATATATATATATATATATATATATATATATATATATATATATATATATATATATATATATATATATATATATATATATATAACGAAAATCGATAACCAAGCATAAACAGTGTTCATATTGAACCTGGAAGTGTTTCTTTAAAGACAAAATCTTTAAAATCTTTTTAATTGCTCTGCCCTTGTTAGATATTTATTTTTCACGGCCGATATCTCCGCGAGTGTGGTGTTCGGGTCCCACCTGTCAGTCAATGGTCTTTCAGCTTATAAGATTAGAATTTTTTATACGAAAAGTCAATTTAATCTTGTAGCATTTTTCTTAAGAGATTCTGCATCCATTGAATGCTACGTTTTCTTAAGTTTCCACAAGTAGCTTTTCAAGGATGGATATTTCCTTACGTGCATAAAAAGTTGAACACTGTTCTTCTTAAAATTCTTTTTAAAAACAAATTGTCGAAGTCGTCTAGAGCAGTTACAGCACAAGGATGTTTTTTTTTTTTTTTTTCTAGAAATTTAGGTTTTCCAAATTCTTATTGTATACTTTGTTCCTCTTTGATTATTCGACTTACTGTTCTTTCAGGAATATTTGTGGCTTCTCACAAACTAATACTGTATATGCTTTGGTTACATTAGGAAAAGAGCCGCAGTTCATCATTGTGAAATAGTTGTACACTATATACTGTTTCCCTGGAATCGGGAAGGAGACTTCAAGTTCGAGAAGTTTCCATCGTTTAAGTTTGAAAGCTTATGCAGTCTTAAACACTATATTTTACACTCAAAAATCAATCATTTAATGGATTAGATATAGCTCCTTGATCTCTGCCTGATAAATTTACCCTTGTGACCTCCAAAAAGTACTGATCAATCAGATTTCAAACTTCCTCCTGCCATTATTATTATTATTATTATTATTATTATTATTATTATTATTATTATTATTATTATTAATACTTGCTAAGCTACAACCTTAGTTAGAAAAGCAGGATGCTGTAAGCTCATGGGTCTCAACAGGAAAAATAGCCCAGTGAGAAAAGGAAATATGTTATGAACAGTAATATTAAAATAAATATTTCCTATATAAACTATAAAAAACTTTAGCAAAACCAGAGGAAGAGGAAATAGATAGAATAGTGTGCCTAAGTGTACCCTCAAAGAAGAAAACTCTAATACAAGATAGTGGAAGACCATGGAACAGAGGCTATGGCACTACCCAAGACTAGAGAACAAAGGTTTGATTTTGGAGTGTCCTCCTAGAAGAGCTGCTTACCATAGCTAAAGAGTCTCTTCTATCCTTACCAAGAGCAAAGTAGCCACTGAACAATTACAGTGCAGTAATTAACTCCTCGGGTGGAGAAGACTTGTTCTGGTGTTTTAGAACAGAGGAGAATATGTAAAGAATAGGCCAGATTATTCTGTGTATGTGTAGGCAAAGAGATAGTGAACCGTAAATATAAAGGTGAATCCAATATAGTACTGGCTGGCCAGGCCAGTCAAAGGGCCTCATAACTCTCTGGCAGTAGTATCTCAACGAGTGGCCGGTGCCCTGGCCAACCTACTACCTATTGCCATAGTCTTATTAAGACGATAGGATAAAACTGGAAAATTACCTAGGATTACAATTAAAAAAAAAAGAAACGTGGTTGGTTTCAATTATCATTATACGAATAAAAGCTTTACCCTATATATATATATATATATATATATATATATATATATATATATATATATATATATATATGTGTGTGTGTGTGTGTGTGTATATATATATATATATATATATATATATATATATATATATATATATATATATATATATATATATATATATATGCTCGGCAAGAATAACAAGAGAGAGAGAGAGAGAGAGAGAGAGAGAGAGAGAGAGAGAGAGAGAGAGAGAGAGAGAGAGAGAGAGAGAGAGAGAGAGAGAGAGAGTCAAAGTCAAAGTCAAAATCAAAATCTTTTTTTTCATTATTACAATGGTTATTCTATATATATAAACTATATATTAAAACAATATGTTATATATAAGTTCCATTGCTAATGGATAGCTTTGCACAAAAGATACATAATACTTAAAATAAGAAATAGTATTACTTTAATAACCTATGCACAATGAGAGGGTGTAATTTCCTCTTTCAGATTGAAACTTTCAATAAATTAGTATCATTCATAAATTAAAGAAAATTGCGACTATAATCAGATGAACTTAAAATTTCATAAAATTAAAAACTCATAAAATATGGATGATAAAAATAAATAAAAAAAAAATCCATCTTATTCACAGTTTTTGTTTAAAAGATGATCTTTAAGTTCCCTTCAAAAAACCTTAGCACTTGAAAAATCCCTAGGATTTTGTGGTAGCTTGTACCAGGCTGATGGGCTCCTTATTACCATAGAGCATGACCCAAAGTCAGTTCGGTATCTTTATACATATAAGTTATTATTTTGCCAAGTTGAGGCATCCTTGCAATTACTGACATAAGAAATCATATAACCAGCGTGGGTATTCCTTTTTTAAAACTTGAAAAACAAAAACACAAATTTCATATATATATTGATTTCTTAATCTAAACCATTGTAGTTGTTTGAGGACTGGGGTGATGTGATCATATTTTCTAACCCCCCCCCCCCCCCCTACTGCGACCGGAAGAGCAAAATTTACAAGTTTGTGGGCTTTTTCTAAGTATACGTCGTTATTCCTTCTCCAGATTTTAATACAATAACTTATTATACTTAACACTAGCCTTTGAACTATCATTATTCTAGTCGAATTATCAAAATGATCTTTTATTCTATTAATACACATCCAAGATACCACTCACTTTTCTACTTATTTCATCAATGTGATGAATAAATGTCATACATTTGTCCATATACAAACCTAGATTTTTAACATAATTGCTAGTCTTTACCTGTTCACCATCGCATCTAATTGTTATATTATTATCAATCTTGCTCATGTATTGTGCAGTACCAATAAACATGCATTGCGTTTTACTGGCATTCATTAGCAATCCTTTTCTTAAGAAGTATTTTTTTTATTTTTAGTAACATAATTTCTGCCTTTTCAATTAACTCCTCCAAGTTTTCTAGCGAACCAGAGAGCAAAACTTGGGAGTCAATTGCATACTGAATTAAAAAGAAGTCCTTTATATGTTTAGCCATATCATTGACGTATATCAAAAATAATATTGGGCCCAGCACAGACCCTTGAGGTACACCATATTCAACTTTCTCTAACGTCGATTTGACATCGCCTAGTCTAACAGCTTGAGATCGATCTTGCAAGTAATCACCCAGCCAAAAAGTATCAATATGGTGTTCTTTGCATGCTTTCAACAACTCTGTATGGTTCACGCTATCAAAAACTTTTGGAAGATCACAGAATTAATATGGAAATATTTTTATTGTCAACATTCTTACATATTTAATTTTTCAACTTCATGAGCGCAGTCTCTATGGATAAGCCTCCAAGAAAACCGTGCTGTGTATGAGATAACAGTTTGTTTTCTTCAAGATGTTCCATAAGCTGTTCAGCTATGATTTTTTTCATAACTTTAGACAGGACTGGTAAGATAAAAACGGGTCTAAAATTTCCTGGGTCATATTTATTTCCGTTTTTATGAAAGGTGTTAACTAAAGGATGTTTCCAAACAGATGGGTACACACCAGTTACTATGGACGTATTGATAATGATCGCAACATAAAAAACAACAATTAAAAGGGAATCCTTTAAAAAATGAGAGGGAATGCCATATACTCCAAATGCATTACTGTTGCTTAAATCTTTAATCATTAATATTACTTTTTCCACAGTCACAGGCTGTGGTCTAAATAAGCAAATAGTATTATCGACCTCTATTTAGATAGTTTGCAGGTCAAGTATGTCATATTTACAGAGAATTTCTTATGTTTTCTTGTATGTATTCTTTCCTACATTGGCAAAAAAAATAAAAAAAAATAAAAAAAACGGATTTTGAGCGAAGCAAAAAATCTGTTTTTGGGTGAGGTAGCCATGTCGTCCTGATGGAAGTTCCTAAAGGGTAGCCTCCTAAGGTATATTTGACTACAGTGATATTCCCAGAGAATTTTACCTTAAGGTATCCAGAATTCTAACTCCTGGAGCGAAAATCCCTAAATAAATCTAACAGGGATATCGCATAATATCAGAGGACGTATTCTTGACACGCCACATAGCTATCTTCACCCCGAACAGTTTTAACGCTTCGAGGGGTTACAGTGGCAAGAATCTAAAACCGTGAATAAAAGGAGAGTCGTTCATAAGGTATCTCTCCTATCCCATTCCGAGTGTGTATATGACGATGACGGCAGCGCCATCTTTATTCCTTGTAGCGATACGCGAGGTGCTACAGATACTGTATTATAGGGAGGGGCCAATAAGCCCTTTTTAAATTAAAAGGAAAGGCGTGTCCATCAGGATGACATGGCTACCTCACCCAAAATTAGATTTCCGTTTTTTGGGCTCAGACCATGTCGTCCTGATGGAAGTTTACCAGAGCATTACTGTATCTGTGGATTCTCAACCGGTGCCGTACCCTCAAGAAAGTATTTCCCTGGCCCGTCTAGACCTAGAGACCTATGATGTTACCGTCATACATCATTTCATCTAAGCATGAACTATGTTAGTGCTTCCTGTCCCCTACAGGGAAGAGTCGTACTAGACTCTGGGAAAAGTCTCGAGGAGTACATATTAACTATGGATGACAAAATGACAACCTTGTATAGTGGTCTCGCTCTATACATTATAAAGCAAAGTTTGTATAAGAGTCACCAATGTCAGTATGAATTCCTGACATCTCCCCCAGTGTGTCTACTCTTATTAAACTATCAGATAACACTTGTATCCGTATAGGAACAAATTTTGCATCTCTACCACCATCCCCTTAGGGTACAACGTTAATCCTTCCTAAGGAAGGGTTAAAGCGAGTGGATTTTTGCTTGAAGAAAGGAACAATCTTTAAAGACATTCCATGTTAAAATTACCCATATTTTAAACTTAATTCTCAGTAAATTTCTAATAAAATGAGTGTGGGTAAATAAGACGCAGGGTTCACTATGAACTAGTTTATTAAAAACTTTATAAACATATATATCAGTCAACATTTATAAAATTTATAAAATGTGGACGATATTCATTAAAGCATAGAGAAAACAGTAAACAGAAAATATCGTTTCGTCTAAAAGGAAACAGATTTGCCACTTTAATCGAATCATTAATAATATTGATACAGTCTGTACTACTGTTTATTTACACTAGCGTAAGAAACTCTTGGCACAAGTGTCCGTATTATGCTTTAGTTCACCAAAGTCAATAGAACAGTTCGTAAGGACACGTTAGTGCCCTATCACTCAGTGTGTAGTAACAGTCTGTGACTACACACCCACCCTCTTAATTAATCGTCACAAATTAATTTCACTATTCCTCGCAGATATAAACAGCAGGCTTAAGAATTCTACCTGCTGCTACCACAGACCTCTTGAGTTTCTCCACTTGCTTCGCATAGTGCATAAAGAACACTTGGATGACTACCAGCCGGTGTACGAACAAAGATGTTCAAAATCCATATAATTAAAGAAATTTTATGGGAGAGGCAACTTTCCTCGGATCATGACTTGCGGGTGTAGTGTCTGGATCCGCTCTGCGAATAAAATAGGTGAGTTTCGCCCTTAGTTGTTTCAGAGATAAATTTGAACCCGGGGTTTCCCCTCTGAACAGCTGTCCTCCTCTGAAGTCTGAAGTTCTATGAAGATAGACCTTTAGGCACTCCACTGAACATAGAGATGCATCTTCCTTCAGAGGGCAGATTCTCTAGGGACCCCACCTGTTGTTGGGTAGCTTGTTCTGGGCAAGAAATGTTGGGTCTGGAAACGGATTAAGTTCTCCCCCTTTCTAGAACTGAACGTGGCCTTCCTCTCTCAAGAGAGCCACTATTTCATTAACTCAAGCCCCCGAAGCGAGTGCAAACAGAAACATAACTTTTTAAGTTAAATCCTTCAAAGCGCACTCTTCATTATTCATTATTGATGCAAATGAGGAACCTTATCTAGTGCCGATGAAATAGGTCTTGGAGGCGCTGAAGGTCTAAGCTTAGCACGGACCTTCGGAATTTTATTAAAAATGTCGTTAGAAAGGTTGACCTGAAAGATATATAGTATCGGTCTTGTCAAGGCAGACTTGCACGTTGATATTGTGTTGGCTACTAAACCTTACTCATGAAGGTGAATGAAGAAAATAAACAGAAGTCTATCAAAATTTCTTTTGGTTTCTTCGCCTTGACAAAGGACACCCACTCTTCCATGATGACTCATATTGTCTTCTGGTAGATTTGGACTTCAATTTCTCCAAAAAGTCTATACTATCTCTTGATATCCCGCAGCTTTTTCTCATCGCAAGGGAGAGAAAATCATGAAATGCAGGTTCCGGGTTTTCTGTGATGAAGCGAAGACAGTCGACTTCTGTACTCGCTGAGTCAGGGTTGGATCCGATAGTTGTACAAACTTCAGTTGTAGTTCGAATGCCAGAGGGAACCAAACGCTGTTTGGCCACTTGCGGGCCACTATTGCCGCTTTCCCTTTGAAGGATCTCATGTTGAGGACCTTCAAAAGGAGGTTGTGCGGAGGGAACAGGTAAATCCTGGACTATCTGTTCCAGTCTAGGGACATAGCGTCCACTGCTTCCGCCAGCGGATCCTCGTACGGGGACATAACGATGTGTTTACTTGTTGTTTTTCGTTGCAAAGAGGTCTATCTGCAGTTCCGGGACTTGACTTCAGATGAAGGAGAACGATCCTGTGTCTAGGGATCATTCTGACTCTATCGGTGTGAACCTGGATAGAGCGTCCGCTGTCATGTTGCGGACCGCTTGAATATGAACTGCTGACAGATGCCATTTCTTTCTTTCCGCCAAACGTAATATGGCCAACATCACTTGGTTGATTTGAGGCAATCTCGACCCTTGTCGATTCAGGCATCTCACTATCACCTCGCTGTCTAGAACCAATCTTATGTGGGTCGAGTGGTGAGGAGAAACTTTCTTTAGTGTCAGAAGTACTGCCATGGCTTCTAGAAAGTTGATGTGAAATGACTTGAAAAGATTGGATCAAGCTTCCTGGCCTCTTTTCTGGTGAGAGTGGCCTCCCCAGCCTTCCTTTGAAGCGTCTGTATGGATAGTAACTAACGGGGGAGGAGGTTGAAGAGGTATCGATATCTTCATTTGCTTGGCTTTGGACCACGGCTTGATAAGCGTTCGCAGTCGAGTCGGTAGTGGTTTCATCAGTTCTCTTCGCGCGTTTGATGCGTATTTTCTCCAGACTCCTGTTGCATCCTTTAGCTGTGCTCTTAGCACTGGATCTGTTATCGAAGCAAACTGTAGAGAGCCCAGCACGCTCTCCTGTTAGCGTCTTGATATCCGTTTGGATTTCAATAGTCTCTTGACAGATCCTGCTATTTCTTTCCTCTTTTTCCCAGGAATGGAAAGTCGATGTGATTCCCAACCACTGAAAATTTTGAGCTGGAGATAGTCGAGACTTTTTGATGTTGATCTTGAATCCCAGATGTTCCAGGAACTGGATCAATATCTTAGAGGCTTGCATGCATTCTGTCCTGGATGCTGCCCACATCAGCCAGTCGTCCAAGTAGACCACTTCTTGGATCCCCTTTAGGCGTAATTGATGGACGGCTGCGTTCGCAAGCTCTGTGAAAATCCTTGGGGCTATGTTTAGCCCGAATGGTATGGCTCTGAATGCGTAAAGTCTTCTTTGTAACTTGAACCCTAGGTAGGAGGAGAGGTGACGATTAATTGGAACGTGCCAATAAGCGTCTGACAAGTCTGTATGCCCTTTTTTGGGCAGTAGGGTCCTTATGTGTTGAAGTGTGAGCATCCTGAACTTGTAGTTCACTATGAACTTGTTGAGTGGCAACAAGTCCAGAATGACTCTGAGTTTTCTGAGTCTTTCTTTGGAACACAATACAGTCTTCCTTGGAACTTGATGGACTTTACTTTTCGGATTACTCTTTTCTCTAAGAGTTCTCGGACATATTCTTCCAGAACCGGGGTAGAGTGTTGGAAGAACTGAGGAAATGGAGGTGGAGGACTGTTCCAGCTCCAAACTAGTCCATTTTTCATTAGGCTGTGGGCCCAGGAATCGAAGGTCCAACGATCCCTAAATAGATGTAGTCTCCCTCCTACTGGAAGCATTTCACTTCTGCTGTTGTGAACCTGAGGCCTTGCCTCCTTGACCGCGTCCTCCCCTGAATACCCTTCCCCTTGAAAGGCGTCTAGAAGAACCTCTGGCTGTTCCTCTAGCTTTTGAATAAAAGGAAGAAGTCTGCTTTTCAAAAGCTGGGTTAAAAACCGGGGACTGTGTCGCCACTTATTGAGGCACCAACTGGTACGAGGTTGGAGATTGTGCCACTATCTGAGGCACCGCGGTCGCAGGAAGATGCTGTTGTTGCTGTTGGTAGGGCTTAGCCGACCGAGAGGATAGCCTAGGCCTTTTCGACTTCTTCTTGGGTTGGCGACCCTCATCCGGAGAAGACTTTCTCTTAAGGTTTAAGCCCCACTTTTGGAAAAGGTTCCTATTCTCCGTGGCGGCTTTGTCTACTACCCCTTTAACTACTTCATTGGGAAAGAGGTCTTTACCCCATATGCAAGAGGAGATCAGTTTCCTCAGTTCATGCCTGACCGCAGCCGAGGCGAACACGAACTCTCTACAGGCTCACCTAGCTTTAATAAAGCTATAGAGATCCTTCGTAACTGTGGCCAGATGGGTTTTGGCCACTACCATGAACTTGTCCTGTTTCTTGGGGTCATTTGCCCTCGTTTCTAACGTCGTTTGCAACGACATCGATGCCACAAGTCCTTCTTTCGTCTTTTGCTCTCTGCGCAAGAGAAACTCCGACAGCTTTGGAAGTTCCTCACCAAACTGACGTTCGGCAATATCAGCTTCCAGCTTCCCGACTGAGAAGGTAAGGTGAACGTCCTTCTGGTCTTTTTGGTCCAATGGTAAGGTCAGAGATAACAACTTGCATTCCTCCAGGGAGGGGCATGGTTTCCCTGCCTCCGCCACCTTCAAGGCTGCCTTATATCCCTTTTCCATGAAGGGAAAGGCTCTAGTTGGAGAGGCCACAAAGGAGGGAGGCTTCTTACTCAAAGCTGGCACCTTTGAGTTCGTGGAACCCCTCTCTTTCATCGAGCTCGCTAGTAATGCCTGTGCTTTACTATGGTCAAGGACTATGACCTCCTTCGGCTCCGTTTCCTCCTTTGAGGCGGGCTCCTTCCTAAGACGGACATAGCAGTCCGGGTAAGAGTCTTTGTTGGGCCAAAATTCCACATCTTCCAGGGGAATTGAGCCCAACTTCTCCGATATAACAATCTTCCCGGTTGTCATTGGCATGTGTTCGGCATACCTCCAATGATTGGTATTCGAGCACAAAGGAAGATCCTTCACGTTGAGTCGCTTCTGGGGCCCACGTGTTGCTGCGTCTAAGTATCTCAAGTTTCATCGTAGCTTCCTTTTCATCATTCTTCTTTTGTATTTGTTGAATCATTTCAACAATAGAAGAAAGAGTCCTTCCCAGATCATCTGAGATAGTAGACGATGTAGAGGAAACAGGTTCTGGGGCCGGAACCGATGTAATCGACACCTCGTCGAGTTCTTCCTCTTCTATTTCTGGAGCCTGGGTCAGCTCCTCCTCCTGACCTTCTCCCAGAAGGTCCTTTTCTGTATAATCCGACACCTCTGACATCCTATCCTCCAATTGGATGTCTTGAAGGGCGACCGAGACTTCAGAATCTACCGGATTCTGGACGGTTGGTATCTCCTCATGAGGCTGAGGGATGACTGCATCAGCCGATGCCTTAGGGAAAAGGTAGGCCCTCATCTTCTCGTTTGGAAGGTAGGGCCTGAAGTGTTTTTCTGAAAACCCCTCACCCATGTTCGCAACTTTTCCCTAGCAGCATCCCTTGACTCCGCCGACTTAGGGGTGTCAAATGCCTCGGTAATCAGGTTGGAACACATAGTACATACCTGAGGGTCCCAATACCGGATATCACCTTTGGAGACTGCGCATGCTGCGTGCCTCCTGCATAACTCATGTGCACAGAAGTTCTTACTGCGGACATTGCAGAACATACTCCCGCACTTCAGATGGTCCTCCTGTAAAAAGTAGAAAATCCATGAGTATCAAGTGAAGGCTTTTCACTTATTATTAATACATGTAGCTTATACAGTAAAGTTAGAAAGGAAAGAAGGAAAGACACATACTTGTATTTCCTGCCCAGCCAATTGCTGTAACCTCCCAAGATATTCAAACTAAGGTTAATTCTATTCTAGAATACCTTATAAATTTTCCTAAGTGGAAAGTTAAGGTGTAACTCACACCTTGAAATAAAGTTTTAATATACGAGATAGAATGAATACAGAAAGAACTCACTTTCTATATACTGTACGGTCTCAACATAAGGCTGTACAAGATAACATTAAGTAGGTTGGAAGAACTTTAGTGTTACAACAAACTCTATACTGTAGTTATATCAATGAAGTGTGTACTACACCACATATATAGTAACTACTATACATCGCATACTGTCGTGCCGGCTGGCATTCCTTATATAGTTCAAAGGTATGCTACCTTTAACTAATGGGCAGTAGAACACTGGATCGCAAATGAGTGCCGGCCGGCAACTGAAAACACTAGCACCCGGCTGCCGGCCGCTAATCGTAGTGGCCGGCAGGTCTCGGGATGTGTTTCTACTGCCGGCTGGCAAAGGTAGCGATACTCATGCCAGCCGGCAGTGACTACGAACCAGGGAACCTCTACCTACCCGGCTGCCGTCCGCTAAGCCAGCAGCCTGGCCAGGGCCACAATACACTAACAAGAGAAACAGTATGGATATAAGGTTATAAGGCGGCTTTTCCGTACAACTTTCCACCCAGAAAGAGTGAACATATGAAAGGTTAGAATGTAGCATTCAGGCTTCCTAATATCCAAAGCCTGCCGGGCTCTACCAGCAGACATGGAAGGGAGACCAAGGGAAGTCTGGGGTTCACTCTGTAGAAGAAAAAGGGTCTCTGCCGGCCGGCACGTTATTGCGGGCTTGCAGAGAGCTGAGCCGGTACCACATCCTAAACTACACTAGGTACAGATGTAGGACTGCTGCCAAGAGATGTGATGGCTAGGCCATCACTAAGAAAGAAGGGGGGAAAAGGATAAGGGTCCTGTTAACTTTGCTCTAGTATGAGACATACTCAGCGGTTAAGAAAGCTCATCCCAACCTAGGGTTCGTCTATTAGAGAGGAAGGTTGGCAATACTTGCCACCTTCCTCCATACTAGAATAAAGTTTGGTGTTGTTATTTCGCCAGGCAACGGAGAAAAACTCATTCTCCAGCCCGAGAATAGCAACACAGGACAGTCTGCTACACCACTAGTAGAGGAATCATCTCGTACAGACTCCTTCAGATGTGGGCTAGGGAAGCAAAGCCTCCTGTGTCTGCACCTAACCTAGCAAAGGAATCTCATTCTCTATGCTAGGAAGATGCAGACCACAGACTAAATACTCTGATGTTCTGCCCCAACCCCAAAAACCAGTCACTCTGGTTACAGGGTTAGGACAGACATATCCTAGTATAGTTATACCTGAATAGTATTCAGATAGAACCACTAGGACTAAGCCTAAGGCTTACTTAGAGGGAGAAGGGATTGAACTTAGTCTCCAGAGGAGAAAAGAACAGCCGGAGATGTGTGCGAAAGTATACTAAAGGCCCATAGGCTACTAGCCTAGTTGCGGTGAGAATCGATTACCTAAATCACCGAAACTCTCTCGTATACAACTTGACAAAGAAAATTTAACAATATCTTACATTGTTTAAAATTTTTGCCTATAGCTTCATTAACATAACACTTGGAAAACTTAGATCATGCATGAAAGTACTAGGGCCAGACGCCTAGGCTACTAAGCCTAGCGAAAGGCAGGATCGGTTACCTAAATCGCCGAAACTGAAAACTAACGGCATCATATGAGAATTCCTAGAGGAGCTAAATAGCTAGATTTATCAAAGCATAAAAAACCGGGAATGTCGCTCTGGCTAACTAAATGACTCATGCATAGCGAGCGACAGCATCCAGGATGCCTCCAGTAGGCAACAGCTCTTGTTTACGTTAATGTCACTTTTGATTTAATTCAAAAGGACAAGAGCTTACATTTATACAAAGTATAGATAATACTCAACTTTCGAGAGGCAAAAGAGGCCGGAGAAAGCATCATAAGGTAGAATTTATCCAAATTTACGAGAGATCACAAGGGAAAACACCGAGTAGAAGAGCTACACGAAAAGGAATAAAGATGGCGCTACCGTCATTGTCATATACACACTCAAAATGGGATAGGAGAGATACCTTATGAACGACTTTCCATTTATTCTCGTTTTTAGATTCTTGCCACTGTAACTCCTCGAAGCGTTAATACTGTTCGGGGTGAAGATAGCTATGTGGCGTGTCAAGAATACATCCTCTGATATTATGCGATATCCCTGTTAGTTTTATTTAGGGATATTCGCTCCAGGAGTTAGAATTATGGATACCTTAAGGTAAAATTCTCTGGGAATATCACTGTAGTCAAATATACCCTAGGAAGCTACCCTTTAGGAACTTCCATCAGGATGACATGGCCTGAGCCCAAAAAAAATAAACTAGTGTGCTTTAGTTTCTGGATTGTCAAATTCGACTTTAACATTTCTTCTATTAGGTACCATAGTATTTATTACTTTCCAAGTGTCTTTCATGGATTTACTTTTCCTGACTTCATCTTTAAAGTACAAAGCTCTAGCCACCCGTATATTGGCGCTTAATTCTTTCTTCTTTTCTTTTGCCTATCTTCTTTTAGTCTCTTCTGAGCTGCTCCCTCTCAACTATTTTTAAGTTTAACTCATCTTTAATCCAAAGAGAACTTGGTCACTTTATTTCTTTAGTGGTAACAGGGCTACATATATCTAAACAATGATTGAATGTATCATTAAAAATTCCAATCTGTATGTTTACGTCGTCCGTGCTAAGAATTTCATTTAAAATAGGAGTTTGTTCTAATAACATATTGCTCAACCGTTCCGAGGAATAATTTCTCAAACTTCTGGAGGTTATAATTACTGGTTTGTGTTTTGGTTTCTTAATATCAATTACAAAGGAAATGTGTTCATGGTCTGCAACTAGACTTGGATTGACTTCAATGTTATAGACACTGTTATGCTTATTCGTAATTAAAACATCTAATAAAGTCGATGAGGCAGGAGTAATTCGTATATGTTTTCCTATTTGTTGCCTACGCTTTGTTACTTTCACAATGTTTATTTTCATTTTGCTAACCAACAAGTCATCATTTACGTCACCCAGTATATATATGGCCTTTTTCTTTAAACAATCGGCTCTTAGGCATTCAAAAATATGATCATAAGTAATATTTGACGCATGGGGGGTGTGTCTATTTAAACATCCAACAATAACTGAGAGCAACTTATGATTTTGTATGGAAAGCCATAGCTCTTTTATACCATCTATATTGGGTAAATTCAAGTTACATTCTTTAACAGAAAGATTAATTTCTACATAAATACAACAGCTTCATCCCCTGCCTTTATCACATCTAATATTTGAAGATAGCCAGGTCTCGGTTGAGGACAAAATATCCACATCACTAGCATTTAGAAATATTTCAACTTAGTTTTTATTACTTAGTAAAGACTGTACATTCATGTAATCTATACGTAAGAAGTTTTTTTTTTTACTCTCACATTATCATCGCTGGCACTCTCTTCATGGCCAATTATTCATTCCAAACTATAAGGGCATGACCGTTTTTTATGCCCGTATAAATGACAAATTTCGCATTTTAATGTAAAGTCATATATACACTGAGATTGCCTATGATTCATTTCCCCACAATTATAACAACCATGATATTTATATCTAGGTATTTCATAATCACTATATTCCGGGTAAGAGTAATTATTACGATTAACAATATTAGAAAATCTTTTAACATTTTCTTTACTACGGAAATTATCTCTACCATTTCTAACAAAAGCAGTAAATCGGGTCCTCTTCCTTTTACTTATATTATGCCTAACATTATATTTTTCACTTGTACCATCCATTTCATTAGTAACATGATTTACCAAGTTCTGTTGCCTCTTAATCTCCTGCCATCTGTCATTCAGCTCAAAATCCTCACAGTTATGTGCCAAACACTCCAATAGCCGAATTGCTCCAAGCCTGTTCAGTATCAGTCCCGAGGAGTTTTCAACTTCTTTTATATCTTAACACATATTGTCAACTCTGCCATTTGCCGTTTTAAAGTATTCACTACCGTCTATAACTTTAATGTTAGTCGTAGCACTCCAGTTTTCCAAATCATCATTAAATTCCTTTATTCTTTCCTGAAGATCATCGTCTTTCGTCGATGGCGCCAGCTTGCATAAGTACAGTAGATCTTCATATCTTGTTTCTTCGATTTCAAGTCACTGATTACCACACCAAAACTATCGAGAATTTTTGTTGGCGATGGATTATTCATGATATCTTTGATTCTGCAATATATGATACAATTTCTAGGAACCCAATCGAGTTGATCATTTATCCAGCTAGGCAGTGCATTGATGGTTGCATCGGTTATGGTTTGAATTTTGCTGTCTGTTTTTAGGTCACACAATCTGATGTATCGAAGGTTTGAGTCCCCAACAAGGAGGGTAACTTTACTATCATCTCTATTGTGGATTGTACTTACTTGTTTTGCATAAGGATCAGCAGCTCTAGCTTCTTGCAAAATCTTGACTTCCTCCTTTAGTTTGAGAATATTCTCGTTTGCCAGTATTAACTTTTCTTTAGATATCTTTAATTGCTCATAAATATCTTCGACTTCAATTTCCTTCATCGCAAGCCTTTCTTTACTTTCTCATATTTCTGTTAGCACTTTTCGAATTCTCGGAAATGTTTCGTTCAGGTCTTCTTCCGGACGTTCAGCAGAGCTCTCGTCTTTTTTTCGATAATTTTCCAAGAGAAGTTCAACTAGTTGTCCCTTATTGCAGTTCCATATTCCTTCAAGAACCAATTCGCAACAGTAGTTTCTTAAGTCAGTTTTTTCAGAGTGTGTAAGAATCCTCTTATTGGATTTTCACGAGACATTTTGCTTTTGCTGAATTAGTCAGCAATTCGTTCTATCTCTCACTGTATTATTAAGCCCTATTTGAAATAACAGCAGTCATACTATTTTGTCGTAAGTTCATGAATATTTTCTTTAATCCGTAATTAAATATTAATTACAACAGAGAGAGAGAGAGAGAGAGAGAGAGAGAGAGAGAGAGAGAGAGAGAGAGATTTCACCTCAGGTCTTAGCAGTTTTTTCAGAGTGTGTAAGAATCCTCTTATTGGATTTTCAAGAGACATTTTGCTTTTGCTGAATTAGTCAGCAATTCGTTCTATCTCTCACTGTATTATTAAGCCCTATTTGAAATAACAGCAGTCATACTATTTTGTCGTAAGTTCATGAATATTTTCTTTAATCCGTAATTAAATATTAATTACAACAGAGAGAGAGAGAGAGAGAGGAGAGAGAGAGAGAGAGAGAGAGAGATTTCACCTCAGGTCTTAGCAGTTTTTTCAGAGTGTGTAAGAATCCTCTTATTGGATTTTCAAGAGACATTTTGCTTTTGCTGAATTAGTCAGCAATTCGTTCTATCTCTCACTGTATTATTAAGCCCTATTTGAAATAACAGCAGTCATACTATTTTGTCGTAAGTTCATGAATATTTTCTTTAATCCGTAATTAAATATTAAGTACAACAGAGAGAGAGAGAGAGAGAGAGAGAGAGAGAGAGAGAGAGAGAGATTTCACCTCAGGTTACTCGTTAAGATTAGTGAAAAAGGAACGACATCTGTCATAAAGCTGCTACGCTTTATCAGTTTCACTCAGTTTGGATGGATCGTGTCTAACAACAGTGTTCCCTTTTCCTTAAAGTGGTTGAATCATTTTGACGTGAGTACGCTACACAGCGGGACAGAAATCGTCTTAGCAGCCACGACAGATTGGTTTTACCAGGATTAATGTCTCTATTAACCCCGGGTTTTACATGCTGTCGTCCTTGTGGTGAAAAGCAACACTCGCTTTCTAATTACCAAGTTGAATAAAAACTTCGGTTTCTTTTCAATTATCAAATTCAACAAACTTTTTTTATTTACCACT
>NC_090754.1:4556657-4584157 GCF_036898095.1 Palaemon carinicauda | reverse complement strand
TATATATAAAGTATATATATATATATATATATGTGTGTGTGTGTGTGTGTGTGTGTGTGTAAGAGAAAGAGAGATATTAAAATGTTTTTCTTTCTACATTTCAGATGATAGTGTATCTGGTACATCTCGAACGAAAAGGATAAAAGAGAAAAATCGGAAACGCTTAATTGCAGAAATGTTATCAGGTTGTGAAAATGAGCTTGATGATTACAAAAATGTTTCCTGTGGAGAAGACTATCCTCAAAGTGAAGAAAGGGTTCATACAGCAACACTAAAAGAGTTGCAGAGTCAATTGAACAGCGTTACTCAAGAAAGAAATGATCTCCTTACAAAGAAAGAGCAGTGGGATAAAGAAAGGTTACGTTTGTTGGAGGATTTAGAGATTATGAGAAATGAAGCATCATGTTGCAGAGCGTTTTTAGAAAAAAAAAAATCTCCTTCTCAGGTGCAAAACATTATGAGTGGAAGAAATGTGAAACGTTGGGCAGATGGTGACATTAGTCGTGCAATAACATTGAAAAATTTGAGTCCTAAAGGATATCGGTACTTACGTGATTAGTGCAACATTCCTCTTCCCTCAGAAAGTACCCTAAGGCGTTGGGTATCAAAAATCATTGTTGACCCGGGGATCTTGCACACGGTTTTTGAAATACTAAATGAAAAGGGCAAGGAAATAAAAAAACATAGTCGTTTATGTGTAATTTCATTTGATGAGTAGTGTTTCTCAAATCTGGTGTTATGACCAAGGATCAAAGACACTTTATGATCCTAAATCTCGTGTACAGTGCATTATGATCAGAGTAATAACAGATTCTTGGAAACAACTAATATATTATAATTTTGATACCAAGGTTACCAAGGAACTGTTATTTGATGTAATTACAAAAGTGGAGTCTGTCAGTTTTCCTGTTATGGCTATGGTGTGTGACATGGGTCCTACTAATATCAGTTTATGGAACAGTCTCAATATAGGAACAGAAAATCCTTCATTTGAGAACCCCTCTGTACCCGAAAGAGAAATTCATGTCTTCGCCGATGCTCCTCATTTAATCAAGTTAGAGAGAAACAATTTTCTTGATTCAGGTTTTGAATTACAAAATAGAAATTTTGTTCTAAGTGGATGTGTTAGGGAAATTGTCAACCGAAGTAAAAGTGATTTGAAACCCACATATCGTTTAACAGAGAAACACATAATGTTAACAGGTACACAACGTATGAATGTGAGGAAAGCAGTGCAGCTTCTTTCGGAAACAACATCTAAAGCTTCAGATTTTTATGGAAGTCAAGGACTTTTGAAGAGCATGTACTGGGAAAGTACAAGGGACTTTATAAAGCTTGCTGACTCCGGGTTTGATGTGTTCAATTCAAGGGTACCTTATGACAGAAAAAAATCTAGACATGCCTATGGGATGCAACTGTCGGAACAGAATAAAATCCTTGACAATATGAAGTGTACAGCTGAAATGATGCAAGTTTTGAAAAGTAATAAAATCTATCACTTCCAAAAGGGACTTATTGTGTCATGTAAATCCTTGCCAAGGTTGCATGATATATTGAAAAGTAAATATGATGAATCATACATAATTAACTCCAGACTTAACCAAGGTGGACTGGAAAACATGTTTGGCTGCCTTAGACAAATGAGTGCAACTTATGATCATCCTACGTCAGTTGAAGTCAAACACAGAATAAGGTCATATTTACTTGGCAAAGGAAACTCTATAACTGGAAAAAATTGCAACTCGATGAAGGAGTGCGATTCTTCAAATATGTCGGAAGGAATGTTCAGTCAAGAGAAAAGTTGTGAAAATAATGATTCAAATGAAACTGATCTTGAAAGAGAGCTTATGATTTCTGCAATGTTGTTTGCCTCTACTGAAGATGAGAAGATGCCAGAAGAAGATTCAGAAAACTTTGAAAATGAATTTTATGTAAGAACTTTAGAGAATGTTGCAGACGAAGAGGGCCTTCGATATGTTGGAGGTTATGTGACATCTAAATTTCCAGATTATCAGTTCTTAGGATGTAAACTTAAAAAAGTGAAAGGTACCTGGATTAGTGCAGTAGAGCGACATGATGATAAATTAACGGAACCAAGTGCTGATTTTTTTCGAAAAATTAAAGGTAATGAAAAATATGTTTAAAACATACAAGGGAGAAAATACACTGAGACCAGGCAATGGAGTATTATACGACTTGGCACGCCATATTGAAAATTGTGTATCCTTGCCTTTTAAAGTAATAGTGTTTTTTGTTAGATGTCGGATGTTTTTTAGGATGAGAGTTCTGAATGCCCAAATTATATCAAGTAGGCAAAAAAAGAAAAAGATTCATAAATTAACTAAATAATACCATATATTTAATTTTTTTTTTTTTTACTTTTACTGAATATTTCTCATTTCTATTATGAAGCCAGATACTAGTCTGTGTTATCTATGTATATTTATGTTAGTTTATCAAATAATGTATTGTAAAATTGTAAATAAGTCTTTGGAAATAACTACCAGGTCAAATGTTAATTGAATATTTTTCAAGTCCTATCAAGCATATTAATTTATGGTTTCTATTATATATTAGATATCCAAAATTACCAATCCACGATTTTGTATGTGCATTACAGTGACCTATATGAATTCAAAAGAACACCAAAGGTATACAGGATAACAGAGTGAAAAGGACATCACACAAGGTACTTAAGTTCAGTTGTTCCCAAGGTTGTACTTGCCTTAACCGCTCCCACCCTGACCTCCAGGAGCGTCATGGAAATACCCCACAACAACCCCCGCGACTAAAGTGACTGTACCTCTCTCCTTTATTCTATATACCTTGTCCAGAAGCTTCCATATTATTTAGGAAGCGTATCCTCTGCCTACGGGCATCAGAATTTCCAGTTAGTTAGAATATGCCAAGGGGAGTATCAGGGTTTTTTTGGTAACTCTAAGATACACCAAAACGCATTCGCGAGATGACATCCCAGCTAGCTCTGCCCACCTATTGTCCCCGAAATAAAAAATAAAGATAGCATCATCTCGCCAGGGATCGGGATGCTTTGAAACACGTGGAAAAAAAACATTCCAAAGCATATGTCACTGAACATTCTTTCTCTAACCTGACGCAATACATCATAATATATAAAAGAACATTACCTAAGCCCTTGTTCCTATCTCATATGAATTCTACAAAATTTTCAAATAGATTACATTAGACTTCTTAGAAAACATACGTGAAATAAAAAGTTAATTCTTCAAAAAATATGTAAATTACATATTTTAACTTGGATAAAAAATATAATGAAATTCACGATGAAAGTCTTACGTAATTTAAATAAAATACATGAAAGGGACTCATTATACAGGCTGGGTATCATCTTTTCAATACACAAATGCAAACAATATAAACAAGCATATGAAATTATCAATAGTCTACGATATTTACTCTACCTTCTCAAGATAGTTCCCCCAAAAAAGATTATTTATATTGTGTCTGAGTCCATCGATTCAGCCCGAGATAAATAATATGCAACCACGTTATCTTTACATGTTCGTTATCTTTACCTAATATGTTCTTTACATAAATACAATAAGGTTGCAAACATATTGACCACATAGTTAACCTTTGATTACTATTTTTCATCTTATCGACCAAAGTTAAAGGATTATGATCTGAATACACTACAATCTTTTCTTTTGTGGTCGACCTACATAAATGTAAAACTTGTTAATTGCTGCGATCAGCACTAGCAGTTCCATTTCAAGTGTCGGGTTGACTTGTTGCTTGTTCTTTAGCTTCGAAGACATAAGGCACATAGGATGAAGAATTCATTCCTTATTGTCTTGCAGTAAGACCGCTCCAATTTCGTTATACGACACATCCACTTGGATAAGGAATTTCTCGGTGAAATCCGGTGCTTGATCTATCGGTTTCGTAGGTGATATGGCCGTCCTCATATTTTTCCTTTCTCACGATATCTCGATAATGTAGGTCTGGTCACTGCTTTCCTCCAAAATCCTGAATGGTTCTTGTAACTCGTTGGGGATAGGGAATATTTTTTCCGATGTGTAGACCAACATCTGCCATCCTACTGTAACCTGTTTGTTCGTACTTTTCATGTCAAACCTTTTCTTCCCTCATCCTTACCTTGTTTTCATGTCTTCTTGGGAAAATTCACTTAACTCGCTGTTTCCTTTCCTCAAATCCTTGACGTATCCTTCATCCGTTTCTTCTCGATCTTTCTTTATTCCTGCCAACATTTTCTTGGTTCTTTTACTGAAGGGTCCTGTAACCGGTCTATTCGTTTTCTTCCTACCAAGCCTTTCCTTCATACGTCCTTGACTCGTCGTCTAATGCCTTCCAGGGAGAATTTCCTTATCTCCCAATCTTTTTCCCCAAATTCCTGACATTTTCTCCTTCCGTTTTCTCTCAGTCCTTCCACTTCTCTGCTATCATTCTCTTCGGTCTTTTCCTGAAAGATTCTCCCCCTACTTCCATCGATCGTAAGGGAGCTTCCTTGATGCACCTGTTGGGCTTTTCAGCCGTTTGACATACGTGACATGCACAGCAAAACTGGCTCACGTCCTTATGCATGCCAGGCCAGAAAAAGTGTTTCATTATCTTCTCCGTCATCTTCCTTATCCCCGTATGTTCTGTCTCGTGTGCTATCACGATCACCTGTCTTCTCAACAGTGCGGGAATTAATATCTGCCGATATATCCCCACTCTGGCATTCTCAGGGATATTGGTAGGTCTCTGCTTCCTCATAAGCAACCCATCCTTAAGATGATAATAGGTCAGAGACTGCTGTGCCTCCGTCTCGTCCACCACAAGGTACAATAACTCTTTTAACGTTGCATCCTTTCGCTGTAATATTATCAGCCCTTTCCTACTCTTTTCCTACTTCTAAAGTTGAATTTTCTCTTCCTTCCAAGTGCATTTCTTCTTTGTCCACTTGTCTACCCGTCTGTCTCTCCTTTACGCTCGGGGTTACTCTTGATTTCTTTTCTTGCATATCATTAATGGAATCCTCTTCTCCAGAAAAAAATCACACATGTTCATTGCTCCTTCGATTTCTTTTTCTTCTTCGTCCACTTGTCCGCTCATCTGTTGTTCCTCTTTGCTCGGGCTTAATCTTTGGCTCTCTTCTTGCTTATCACCAAGGGAATCCTCTTTTTTTGGAAAACAAATCTTCCAAATTCACTTCTTCCTGGTCCATTGTTTCTTGGTCCTTTTGTCGGCTCAGCTGTCGTTCCTCTTCGCTCGGACTTACTTGGGACTTCTCCTCTTGTCTACTTTGAAGGGAATCCTCTTCTTTGAGAAACAAATCTTTTAAGTTTATCGTTCCTTTGATTTCTTCTTCTTTCTTGGCAGCCACTTCCTTTTTCCTACTCCTAGTCGTAACATAACTAGGAACCAGAGATGGATAGTCCTCGCGTTCAGTCGTAGAACTATACCACATAGGTTTCTCAATTACTACGGGCCAACCAAGGGAAAGGCCCGTGCCAACAACAAGTGTTGGCTTTAATACCCCAATAACATTCTCCATTACAATGGGACAAGGCAAGAACGGCGCTCCACCAACATCATTACCCAGCAGGACGTCTACTCCTTCGACAGCCACTGAATCCTTAACCGCAAGGTCAAAATTACCTATCACCAACTTGCATGACGGTTTGAAACAGAAAATAAGGGTAACCTCCTCACCTCCTATTCCCTTCAAAATAATCGAGTCCCCTGTGAGAGACTGTTCCCCTCACCACCACACTATGTTGGCAATATCCTGAACGGGGTTCGCTCACTCCCGTCTATTGTTGCCATCATACCATCATAAATACTTTGTTTAAAGGCATTCATGCTGTTTGGGTTTGTCCTGTTCGTCGTGTAAACGGTGGCTGGTTCCTTTTCCTCTCCCTCCTTCCCCGATTGCTTCTTAGTCTTTGTACTCTGTGAAGTCGAATTATCTTTAATCCCTTTGGAGACTGCTTTTGGTTGATTTGACCAACTTTCCTTACCGATATGGCCTCTCTTGCAACACCTGAAACAGAAAAAATCAACCTTCTGCAAGTCTTTCACGATACTTGAAGGGGAATGACTCGACGTTTGTTGGTGTGGTACTATTGCATTCTGCTTAGAGACAGTACCAGTGCTACTTCTGCTGAAACTGTTGAACATGTTCCCGTAGTTAATTCTGAACTGGTTTCCAGTATTAGGCAAATACTTGACACTTTTCTGAACGACGGTTGAAACTTTGTGCCCGAGGAGAATTCATGACTCATAATATTGTAATCATCACTCAGCAAAGAGGCTTTATCAAGTTTCTCCACCTCTCTCTCTCAAGTACATTCGAATGTGTTCAGGAATTCCTCGTAGATACTGCTCTAGTATTATCAGTGCTTCTAAACCAGCCATCTCCTTTACGTTAGCAGGCTCTGCCCATATCTTGAAACATCGTCATACCTTATAAGCATTATCCCGGAAAGTCATTTTCCAATCCTTTTTCAAACTTCGGAACATTTCATTATAATATTCAGGGGTCATCTGATACACTTGCAGCAGGCTCCTCTTCATTTCTTGATACTCCATCCTCTGGTCCAGAGATAAGGATAAGTAAGCACTACGGCCCTTCACAAAGAGCGCACTCTGCAATAACATAGACCATTTATCTTCTGGCCATTTCATCGTTGCTGCGACAGTTTCGAAATGATCGAAGAACTCATCTAAGGACTCTTATGTGAACCTTAAAATTAACCTCTGGGCTTCCGACACATTAAACATGGGTTCGTGCTTAGCAGGGACCATCTCGGTTTGCGGGATCAACTGAGCTCGGGCGTGAATCAGTTCTAACTCGCCAGTATACCTTGCTTCTTCCATCTCTTTTTCTTTTACACATCGTCTTTTTTCTCACTCTTCTTTTTTTTGCCTTGCTTCCATTTCCTTAGCAAGTCGTCCTTCTTCTCTCCTTACTTCCATTAATCTTGCATGTCTTGCAATCTCTCGGGTTTCTTCTTCTGACTTTCCTTCCATTTCTTTCTCTCTTTTTATTATCTTCAACTTGATCAAATTCTCCTCCGCTGCAATACATCGAGTCTCAGCCTCTATATCCTTATATGCTTTCACACCTTCAGTTTGAGGGTCAACCAGTCATTGCTTCACTGAAAATTCTTCTTCAGCTTCTTCCAACATTTCACGAGCAGCCACAATATTCTCTTCCGACAACTTTCCCAAGTTTATCACCACTTCTAACGCAAGACACTTGATTTTGGCCTTTATCATCCACTCAGAGCATGACCACCATATGCCATTAAGATCGAGAGCCACTGAGCTTTAGTTACGTTAGCTTCTGACAATTCATGAACACTTGGGTTACTTAAAAACTCTTGGATATCAAACTGTGCCTTCTTGTAATTCAACACTAATCAGTGCCTCTCCAAAAATAATATACTGACAATACTCAAAGCCCTATCAACATTGTACTATTGGAAAAACTTTAATCAAAACACGGCCCTGTTATCACAAATATTTAAAAGAGAATCGCTCGATTCCAAGGATCTGGGCACCAAAATATATTATTATGTATGGATCCCTGGTCTGAGCACTCAGAAATATATTATACGATTATGACTCCCTGGTCTGGGCGCAAAAAAAAATATACAATACTACGGCTTGTGACTGGGAACCAAACATATAATATGATATATAACACGACTGGCAAGTTAAATAACTTCTCAAATTACAAGTTACCTTGTTTGCTTTTACATTAAAACTGCTGCACTTTAAAACATTAATACCCGAATTCTGAGACCATTAACTAACTTCTAGACAGCAATATTTCAAACACTGAATATCCTAAAGGTCTCTTAAGCACACTGAAAACTTAACTGGGTATTTAATCTGATCTAACTCTCACTGTGGTTCTTAATAGGAATCGAGTGAAAATCTGATCTCAAATAGTGAAGATTGAAATAATACACTCATTACAAAAATAAATATATTCTATATAAACTACAACACTTTGAAAGAATTTACACAATAAGTTACTGAAAAAATTAATTCTGAACAAAACTTAGAATAAGATAAAATGTTACGATATGAAATTATAAAAGAACTTCACTTGAACTAATATATCTTAATAACATTAAGATAGGGAAAAATTTACAATTAAAATAATACAAATGCTTGAAATAATTCTGAAATAATACAAGGTTTAAGTTTTACTCCAAATGAATATTAGTTAACCAGATTGCTTTTCAAATATATCCAGCCTACAGGGCTGTTTACGGAAAACGTTATACAATACCAACACTCACCCTAATATAATGAGTTTAAAAATAACTTTTTAGTCTTTCGTAACACACAATTGGCTTGGGGGCACAGAATCACTGAGGAGAGGACACACTAAAATGCACAGAACGTTTTCGATATGCATTGGGTTTCGTGTGGTAGATAAAGAGTTGGGATAAGGCTGCGGTACTAACTTAATCTCTATGTCTGTCTGTCTCTGTCTCTAACCCATCCTTGTGTCACCTACGAGTATATGTCAAATTTTGGCTAAGTCCAGAAGCAAGGTATATAGAGTGACCAGGTAGAGTTATTTGTGGGGGATAGCGGCTTATCCCCCCAAGAACCGCGTCGCCTGGAGGTCGTGTCAGGGCGAGAATTCATCCAGCTACCGTTTCATTCAAATGTAGATCACAGGTCACTCCACTCATCTCTGCAGTGATTTAGTTCGACATTCTTCGAATAAAACCATAGTTTTGATTATTTATATAATCTAGATTATTATTTAAATAATACCAAACAACTGCGCCGTATTTGGTTATTATTCAAATAGTAGAAAAAAAAGTAGGTATCCTTTTTCCGATTCCCTCGTGATGAGGAAACAAAAAGGAAATGGGTTCATCGTTGTAAGAGAATGGACAACTTTAACCCTACTACTCATCGCATATGCAGTAAACATTTTGAAGAAAATGCACATAAGAGAGACCTGTAACAGGAACTTCTTGGATCACGAGCCCCAGCAATGAAATACAGACGTCTGAAGAGCAATGCAATCCCAACACTTCACATGCCTCATTCACAAGGTTGGTAATTTTTCTTTTAAAATTTTTCATTATTACTTGAAAAACCTAATTACTTTTTTTTTGTTTTTAGTTAGTCACACTATTTACACTCATAACAGCTGTTATCTGTGTTTATATATGGGGGTTTGTGTGTACATATATAGTAAATAGAAAGAGACTGTGAAGGGAAAACTTGGCATATTCCATTCCTGAGTCACGATCATATTAATACAAAGTCTTATGACAACTATGCATATATATATATATATATATATACACACATATATATATATATATATATGTAGACATAATATATATATATATATATATATATATATGTATATATATATATATATATGTGTGTGTGTGTGTGTGTAAGAGAAAGAGAGATATTAAAATGTTTTTCTTTCTACATTTCAGATGATAGTGTATCTGGTACATCTCGAACGAAAAGGATAAAAGAGAAAAATCGGAAACGCTTAATTGCAGAAATGTTATCAGGTTGTGAAAATGAGCTTGATGATTACAAAAATGTTTCCTGTGGAGAAGACTATCCTCAAAGTGAAGAAAGGGTTCATACAGCAACACTAAAAGAGTTGCAGAGTCAATTGAACAGCGTTACTCAAGAAAGAAATGATCTCCTTACAAAGAAAGAGCAGTGGGATAAAGAAAGGTTACGTTTGTTGGAGGATTTAGAGATTATGAGAAATGAAGCATCATGTTGCAGAGCGTTTTTAGAAAAAAAAAATTCTCCTTCTCAGGTGCAAAACATTATGAGTGGAAGAAATGTGAAACGTTGGGCAGATGGTGACATTAGTCGTGCAATAACATTGAAAAATTTGAGTCCTAAAGGATATCGGTACTTACGTGATTAGTGCAACATTCCTCTTCCCTCAGAAAGTACCCTAAGGCGTTGGGTATCAAAAATCATTGTTGACCCGGGGATCTTGCACACGGTTTTTGAAATACTAAATGAAAAGGGCAAGGAAATGAAAAAATATAGTCGTTTATGTGTAATTTCATTTGATGAGTGTAGTGTATCTCAAATCTGGTGTTATGACCAAGGATCAAAGACACTTTATGATCCTAAATCTCGTGTACAGTGCATTATGATCAGAGGAATAACAGAATCTTGGAAACAACTAATATATTATAATTTTGATACCAAGGTTACCAAGGAACTGTTATTTGATGTAATTACAAAAGTGGAGTCTGTCAGTTTTCCTGTTATGGCTATGGTGTGTGACATGGGTCCTACTAATATCAGTTTATGGAACAGTCTCAATATAGGAACAGAAAATCCTTCATTTGAGAACCCCTCTGTACCCGAAAGAGAAATTCATGTCTTCGCCGATGATCCTCATTTAATCAAGTTAGAGAGAAACAATTTTCATGATTCAGGTTTTGAATTACAAAATAGAAATTTTGTTCTAAGTGGATGTGTTAGGGAAATTGTCAACCGAAGTAAAAGTGATTTGAAACCCACATATCGTTTAACAGAGAAACACATAATGTTAACAGGTACACAACGTATGAATGTGAGGAAAGCAGTGCAGCTTCTTTCGGAAACAACATCTAAAGCTTCAGATTTTTATGGAAGTCAAGGACTTTTGAAGAGCATGTACTGGGAAAGTACAAGGGACTTTATAAAGCTTGCTGACTCCGGGTTTGATGTGTTCAATTCAAGGGTACCTTATGACAGAAAAAAATCTAGACATGCCTATGGGATGCAACTGTCGGAACAGAATAAAATCCTTGACAATATGAAGTGTACAGCTGAAATGATGCAAGTTTTGAAAAGTAATAAAATCTATCACTTCCAAAAGGGACTTATTGTGTCATGTAAATCCTTGCCAAGGTTGCATGATATATTGAAAAGTAAATATGATGAATCATACATAATTAACTCCAGACTTAACCAAGGTGGACTGGAAAACATGTTTGGCTGCCTTAGACAAATGAGTGCAACTTATGATCATCCTACGTCAGTTGAAGTCAAACACAGAATAAGGTCATATTTACTTGGCAAAGGAAACTCTATAACTGGAAAAAATTGCAACTCGATGAAGGAGTGCGATTCTTCAAATATGTCGGAAGGAATGTTCAGTCAAGAGAAAAGTTGTGAAAATAATGATTCAAATGAAACTGATCTTGAAAGAGAGCTTATGATTTCTGCAATGTTGTTTGCCTCTACTGAAGATGAGAAGATGCCAGAAGAAGATTCAGAAAACTTTGAAAATGAATTTTATGTAAGAACTTTAGAGAATGTTGCAGACGAAGAGGGCCTTCGATATGTTGGAGGTTATGTGACATCTAAATTTCCAGATTATCAGTTCTTAGGATGTAAACTTAAAAAAGTGAAAGGTACCTGGATTAGTGCAGTAGAGCGACATGATGATAAATTAACGGAACCAAGTGCTGATTTTTTTTGAAAAATTAAAGGTAATGGAAAAAATGTTTAAAACATACAAGGGAGAAAATACACTGAGACCAGGCAATGGAGTATTATACGACTTGGCACGCCATATTGAAAATTGTGTATCCTTGCCTTTTAAAGTAATAGTGTTTTTTGTTAGATGTCGGATGTTTTTTAGGATGAGAGTTCTGAATGCCCAAATTATATCAAGTAGGCAAAAAAAGAAAAAGATTCATAAATTAACTAAATAATACCATATATTTAATTTTTTTTACTTTTACTAAATATTTCTCATTTCTATTATGAAGCCAGATACTAGTCTGTGTTATCTATGTATATTTATGTTAGTTTATCAAATAATGTATTGTAAAATTGTAAATAAGTCTTTGGAAATAACTACCAGGTCAAATGTTAATTGAATATTTTTCAAGTCCTATCAAGCATATTAATTTATGGTTTCTATTATATATTAGAGATCCAAAATTACCAATCCACGATTTTGTATGTGCATTACAGTGACCTATATGAATTCAAAAGAACACCAAAGGTATACAAGATAACAGAGTGAAAAGGACATCACACACACTTTAATACAGGCCTAATCCCTTCGACCCAAGGTACTTAAGTTCAGTTGTTCCCAAGGTTGTACTTGCCTTAACCGCTCCCACCCTGACCTCCAGGAGCGTCATGGAAATACCCCACAACTACCCCCGCGACTAAAGTGACTGTACCTCTCTCCTTTATTCTATATACCTTGTCCAGAAGCTTCCATATTATTTGGGAAGCGTATCCTCTGCCTACGGGCATCAGAATTTCCAGTTAGTTAGAATATGCCAAGGGGAGTATCAGGGTTTTTTTGGTAACTCTCAGATACACCAAATCGCATTCGCGAGATGACATCCCAGCTAGCTCTGCCCACCTATTGTCCCCGAAATAAAAAATAAAGATAGCATCATCTCGCCAGGGATCGGGATGCTTTGAAACACGTGGAAAAAGAACATTCCAAAGCATATGTCACTGAACATTCTCTCTCTAACCTGACGCAATACATCATAATATATAAAAGAACATTACCTAAGCCCTTGTTCCTATCTCATATGAATTCTACAAAATTTTCAAATAGATTACATAAGACTTCTTAGAAAACATACGTGAAATAAAAAGTTAATTCTTCAAAAAATATGTAAATTACATATTTTAACTTGGATAAAAAATATAATGAAATTCACGATGAAAGTCTTACGTAATTTAAATAAAATACATGAAAGGGACTCATTATACAGGCTGGGTATCATCTTTTCAATACACAAATGCAAACAATATAAACAAGCATATGAAATTATCAATAGTCTACGATATTTACTCTACCTTCTCAAGATAGTTCCCCCCAAAAAAGATTATTTATATTGTGTCTGAGTCCATCGATTCAGCCCGAGATAAATAATATGCAACCACGTTATCTTTACATGTTCGTTATCTTTACCTAATATGTTCTTTACATAAATACAATAAGGTTGCAAACATAATGACCACATAGTTAACCTTTGATTACTATTTTTCATCTTATCGACCAAAGTTAAAGGATTATGATCTGAATACACTACAATCTTTTCTTTTGTGGTCGACCTACATAAATGTAAAACCTGTTAATTGCTGCGATCAGCACTAGCAGTTCCATTTCAAGTGTCGGGTCGACTTGTTGCTTCTTCTTTAGCTTCGAAGACATAAGGCACATAGGATGAAGAATTCATTCCTTATTGTCTTGCAGTAAGACAGCTCCAATTTCGTTATACGACACATCCACTTGGATAAGGAATTTCTCGGTGAAATCCGGTGCTTGATCTATCGGTTTCGTAGGTGATATGGCCGTCCTCATATTTTTCCTTTCTCACGATATCTCGATAATGTAGGTCTGGTCACTGCTTTCCTCCAAAATCCTGAATGGTTCTTGTAACTCGTTGGGGATAGGGAATATTTTTTCCGATGTGTAGACCAACATCTGCCATCCTACTGTAACCTGTTTGTTCGTACTTTTCATGCCAAACCTTTTCTTCCCTCATCCTTACCTTGTTTTCATGTCTTCTTGGGAAAATTCACTTAACTCGCTGTTTCCTTTCCTCAAATCCTTGACGTATCCTTCATCCGTTTCTTCTCGATCTTTCTTTATTCCTGCCAACATTTTCTTGGTTCTTTTACTGAAGGGTCCTGTAACCTGTCTATTCGTTTCTTCCTACCAAGCCTTTCCTTCATACGTCCTTGACTCGTCGTCTAATGCCTTCCAGGGAGAATTTCCTTATCTCCCAATCCTTTTCCCCAAATTCCTGACATTTTCTCCTTCCGTTTTCTCTCAGTCCTTCCACTTCTCTGCTATCATTCTCTTCGGTCTTTTCCTGAAAGATTCTCCCCCTTACTTCCATCGATCGTAAGGGAGCTTCCTTGATGCACCTGTTGGGCTTTTCAGCCGTTTGACATACGTGACATGCACAGCAAAACTGGCTCACGTCCTTATGCATGCCAGGCCAGAAAAAGTGTTTCATTATCTTCTCCGTCATCTTCCTTATCCCCGTATGTTCTGTCTCGTGTGCTATCACGATCACCTGTCTTCTCAACAGTGCGGGAATTAATATCTGCCGATATATCCCCACTCTGGCATTCTCAGGGATATTGGTAGGTCTCTGCTTCCTCATAAGCAACCCATCCTTAAGATGATAATAGGTCAGAGACTGCTGTGCCTCCGTCTCGTCCACCACAAGGTACAATAACTCTTTTAACGTTGCATCCTTTCGCTGTAATATTATCAGCCCTTTCCTACTCTTTTCCTACTTCTAAGTTGAATTTTCTCTTCCTTCCAAGTGCATTTCTTCTTTGTCCACTTGTTCTACCCGTCTGTCTCTCCTTTACGCTCGGGGTTACTCTTGATTTCTTTTCTTGCATATCATTAATGGAATCCTCTTCTCCAGAAAAAAATCACACATGTTCATTGCTCCTTCGATTTCTTTTTCTTCTTCGTCCACTTGTCCGCTCATCTGTTGTTCCTCTTTGCTCGAGCTTAATCTTTGGTTCTCTTCTTGCTTATCACCAAGGGAATCCTCTTTTTTTGAAAACAAATCTTCCAAATTCACTTCTTCCTGGTCCATTGTTTCTTGGTCCTTTTGTCGGCTCAGCTGTCGTTCCTCTTCGCTCGGACTTACTTAGGACTTCTCCTCTTGTCTACTTTGAAGGGAATCCTCTTCTTTGAGAAACAAATCTTTTAAGTTTATCGCTCCTTTGATTTCTTCTTCTTTCTTGGCAGCCACTTCCTTTTTCCTACTCCTAGTCGTAACATAACTAGGAACCAGAGATGGATAGTCCTCGCGTTCAGTCGTAGAACTATACCACATAGGTTTCTCCATTACAATGGGACAAGGCAAGAACGGCGCTCCACCAACATCATTACCCAGCAGGACGTCTACTCCTTCGACAGCCACTGAATCCTTAACCGCAAAGTCAAAATTACCTATCACCAACTTGCATGACGGTTTGAAACAGAAAATAAGGGTAACCTCCTCACCTCCTATTCCCTTCAAAATAATCGAGTCCCCTGTGAGAGACTGTTCCCCTCACCACCACACTATGTTGGCAATATCCTGAAAGGGGTTCGCTCACTCCCGTCTATTGTTGCCATCATACCATCATAAATACTTTGTTTAAAGGCATTCATGCTGTTTGGGTTTGTCCTGTTCGTCGTGTAAACGGTGGCTGGTTCCTTTTCCTCTCCCTCCTTCCCCGATTGCTTCTTAGTCTTTGTACTCTGTGAAGTCGAATTATCTTTAATCCCTTTGGCGACTGCTTTTGGTTGATTTGACCAACTTTCCTTACCGATATGGCCTCTCTTGCAACACCTGAAACAGACAAAATCAACCTTCTGCACGTCTTTCACGATACTTGAAGGGGAATGACTCGACGTTTGTTGGTGTGGTACTATTGCATTCTGCTTAGAGACAGTACCAGTGCTACTTCTGCTGAAACTGTTGAGCATGTTCCCGTAGTTAATTCTGAACTGGTTTCCAGTATTAGGCAAATACTTGACACTTTTCGGAACGACGGTTGAAACTTTGTGCCCGAGGAGAATTCATGACTCATAATATTGTAATCATCACTCAGCAAAGAGGCTTTATCAAGTTTCTCCACCTCTCTCTCTCAAGTACATTCGAATGTGTTCAGGAATTCCTCGTAGATACTGCTCTAGTATTATCAGTGCTTCTAAACCAGCCATCTCCTTTACGTTAGCAGGCTCTGCCAATATCTTGAAACATCGTCATACCTTATAAGCATTATCCCGGAAAGTCATTTTCCAATCCTTTTTCAAACTTCGGAACATTTCATTATAATATTCAGGGGTCATCTGATACACTTGCAGCAGGCTCCTCTTCACTTCTTGATACTCCATCCTCTGGTCCAGAGATAAGGATAAGTAAGCACTACGGCCCTTCACAAAGAGTGCACTCTGCAATAACATAGACCATTTATCTTCTGGCCATTTCATCGTTGCTGCGACAGTTTCGAAATGATCAAAGAACTCATCTGAGGACTCTTATGTGAACCTTAAAATTAACCTCTGGGCTTCCGACACATTAAACATGGGTTCGTGCTTAGCAGGGACCATCTCGGTTTGCGGGATCAACTGAGCTCGGGCGTGAATCAGTTCTAACTCGCCAGTATACCTTGCTTCTTCCATCTCTTTTTCTTTTACACGTCGTCTTTTTTCTCACTCTTCTTCTTTTTGCCTTGCTTCCATTTCCTTAGCAAGTCGTCCTTCTTCTCTCCTTACTTCCATTAATCTTGCATGTCTTGCAATCTCTCGGGTTTCTTCTTCTGACTTTCCTTCCATTTCTTTCTCTCTTTTTATTATGTTCAACTTGATCAAATTCTCCTCCGCTGCAATACATCGAGTCTCAGCCTCTATATCCTTATATGCTTTCACACCTTCAGTTTGAGGGTCAACCAGTCATTGCTTCACTGAAAATTCTTCTTCAGCTTCTTCCAACATTTCACGAGCAGCCACAATATTCTCTTCCGACAACTTTCCCGAGTTTATCACCACTTCTAACGCAAGACACTTGATTTTGGCCTTTATCATCCACTCAGAGCATGACCACCATATGCCATTAAGATCGAGAGCCACTGAGCTTTAGTTACGTTAGCTTCTGACAATTCATGAACACTTGGGTTACTTAAAAACACTTGGATATCAAACTGTGCCTTCTTGTAATTCAACACTAATCAGTGCCTCTCCAAAAATAATATACTGACAATACTCAAAGCCCTATCAACATTGTACTATTGGAAAAACTTTAATCAAAACACGGCCCTGTTATCACCAATATTTAAAATAGAATCGCTCGATTCCAAGGATCTGGGCACCAAAATATATTATTATGTATGGATCCCGGGTCTGAGCACTCAGAAATATATTATACGATTATGACTCCCTGGTCTGGGCGCAAAAAAATATACAATACTACGGCTTGTGACTGGGAACCAAACATATAATATGATATATAACACGACTGGCAAGTTAAATAACTTCTTAAATTACAAGTTACCTTGTTTGCTTTTACATTAAAACTGCTGCACTTTAAAACATTAATACCCGAATTCTGAGACCATTAACTAACTTCTAGACAGCAATATTTCAAACACTGAATATCCTAAAGGTCTCTTAAGCACACTGAAAACTAAACTGGGTAATTAATTTGATCTAACTCTCACTGTGGTTCTTAATAGGAATCGAGTGAAAATCTGATCTCAAATAGTGAAGAATGAAATAATACACTCACTACAAAAATAAATATATTCTATATAAACTACAACACTTTGAAAGAATTTACACAATAAGTTACTGAAAAAATTAATTCTGAACAAAACTTAGAATAAGATAAAATGTTACGATATGAAATTATAAAAGAACTTCACTTGAACTAATATATCTGAATAACATTAAGATAGGGAAAAATTTACAATTAAAATAATACAAATGCTTGAAATAATTCTGAAATGATACAAGGTTTAAGTTTTACTCCAAATGAATATTAGTTAACCAGATTGCTTTTCAAATATATCCAGACTACAGGGCTGTTTACGGAAAACGTTATACAATACCAACACTCACCCTAATATAATGAGTTTAAAAATAACTTTTTAGTCTTTCGTAACACACAATTGGCTTGGGGGCACAGAATCACTGAGGAGAGGACACACTAAAATGCACAGAACGTTTTCGATATGCATTGGGTTTCGTGTGGTAGATAAAGAGTTGGGATAAGGCTGCGGTACTAACTTAATCTCTATGTCTGTCTGTCTCTGTCTCTAACCCATCCTTGTGTCACCTACGAGTATATGTCAAATTTTGGCTAAGTCCAGAAGCAAGGTATATAGAATGACCAGGTAGAGTTATTTGTGGGGGATAGCGGCTTATCCCCCCAAGAACCGCGTCGCCTGGAGGTCATGTCAAGGCGAGAATTCATCCAGCTACCGTTTCATTCAAATGTAGATCACATGTTACTCCACTCATCTCTGCAGTGATTTAGTTCGACATTCTTCGAATAAAACCATAGTTTTGATTATTTATATAATCTAGATTATTATTTAAATAATACCAAACAACTGCGCCGTATTTGGTTGTTATTCAAATAGTTGAAAAAAAAAGTAGGTATCCTTTTTCCGATTCCCTCGTGATGAGGAAACAAAAAGGAAATGGGTTCATCGTTGTGAAAAAGGACAACTTTAACCCTACTACTCATCGCATATGCAGTAAACATTTTGAAGAAAATGCACATAAGAGAGACCTGTAACAGGAACTTCTTGGATCACGAGCCCCAGCAATGAAATACAGACGTCTGAGGAGCAATGCAATCCCAACACTTCACATGCCTCATTCACAAGGTTGGTAATTTTTCTTTTAAAATTTTTCAGTATTACTTGAAAAACCTATTTACTTTTTTTTTTGTTTTTAGTTAGTCACACTATTTACACTCATAACAGCTGTTATCTGTGTTTATATATGGGGGTTTGTGTGTACATATATAGTAAATAGAAAGAGACTGTGAAGGGAAAACTTGGCATATTCCATTCCTGAGTCACGATCATATTAATACATAGTCTTATGACAACTGATGCATATATATATATATAAATATATATATATATATATATATATATATATATATATATATATATATATATATATATATATATATATACACACACACATATATATATATATATATATATATATATATATATATATATATATATATATATATATATATATATATACATATATGTATGATATATATATATATATATATATATATATATATATATATATATATATATATATATATATATATATATATATATATATATATATATATATGTATATATATATGTGTGTGTTTGTGTGTGTGTAAGAGAAAGTGAGATATTAAAATGTTTTTCTTTCTACATTTCAGATGATAGTGTATCTGGTACATCTCGAACGAAAAGGATAAAAGAGAAAAATCGGAAACGCTTAATTGCAGAAATGTTATCAGGTTGTGAAAATGAGCTTGATGATTACAAAAATGTTTCCTGTGGAGAAGACTATCCTCAAAGTGAAGAAAGGGTTCATACAGCAACACTAAAAGAGTTGCAGAGTCAATTGAACAGCGTTACTCAAGAAAGAAATGATCTCCTTACAAAGAAAGAGCAGTGGGATAAAGAAAGGTTACGTTTGTTGGAGGATTTAGAGATTATGAGAAATGAAGCATCATGTTGCAGAGCGTTTTTAGAAAAAAAAAATTCTCCTTCTCAGGTGCAAAACATTATGAGTGGAAGAAATGTGAAACGTTGGGCAGATGGTGACATTAGTCGTGCAATAACATTGAAAAATTTGAGTCCTAAAGGATATCGGTACTTACGTGATTAGTGCAACATTCCTCTTCCCTCAGAAAGTACCCTAAGGCGTTGGGTATCAAAAATCATTGTTGACCCGGGGATCTTGCACACGGTTTTTGAAATACTAAATGAAAAGGGCAAGGAAATGAAAAAATATAGTCGTTTATGTGTAATTTCATTTGATGAGTGTAGTGTTTCTCAAATCTGGTGTTATGACCAAGGATCAAAGACACTTTATGATCCTAAATCTCGTGTACAGTGCATTATGATCAGAGGTATAACAGAATCTTGGAAACAACTAATATATTATAATTTTGATACCAAGGTTACCAAGGAACTGTTATTTGATGTAATTACAAAAGTGGAGTCTGTCAGTTTTCCTGTTATGGCTATGGTGTGTGACATGGGTCCTACTAATATCAGTTTATGGAACAGTCTCAATATAGGAACAGTAAATCCTTCATTTGAGAACCCCTCTGTACCCGAAAGAGAAATTCATATCTTCGCCGATGCTCCACATTTAATCAAGTTAGAGAGAAACAATTTTCTTGATTCAGGTTTTGAATTACAAAATAGAAATTTTGTTCTAAGTGGATGTGTTAGGGAAATTGTCAACCGAAGTAAAAGTGATTTGAAACCCACATATCGTTTAACAGAGAAACACATAATGTTAACAGGTACACAACGTATGAATGTGAGGAAAGCAGTGCAGCTTCTTTCGGAAACAACATCTAAAGCTTCAGATTTTTATGGAAGTCAGGGACTTTTGAAGAGCATGTACTGGGAAAGTACAAGGGACTTTATAAAGCTTGCCGACTCCGGGTTTGATGTGTTCAATTCAAGGGTACCTTATGACAGAAAAAAATCTAGACATGCCTATGGGATGCAACTGTCGGAACAGAATAAAATCCTTGACAATATGAAGTGTACAGCTGAAACGATGCGAGTTTTGAAAAGTAATAAAATCTATCACTTCCAAAAGGGACTTATTGTGTCATGTAAATCCTTGCCAAGGTTGCATGATATATGGAAAAGTAAATATGATGTATCATACATAATTAACTCCAGACTTAACCAAGATGGACTGGAAAACATGTTTGGCTGCCTTAGACAAATGGGTGCAACTTATGATCATCCTACGTCAGTTGAAGTCAAACACAGAATAAGGTCATATTTACTTGGCAAAGGAAACTCTATAACTGGAAAAAATTGCAACTCGATGAAGGAGTGTGATTCTTCAAATATGTCGGAAGGAATGTTCAGTCAAGAGAAAAGTTGTGAAAATAATGATTCAAATGAAACTGATCTTGAAAGAGAGCTTATGATTTCTGCAATGTTGTTTGCCTCTACTGAAGATGAGAAGATGCCAGAAGAAGATTCAGAAAACCTTGAAAATGAATTTTATGTAAGAACTTTAGAGAATGTTGCAGACGAAGAGGGCCTTCGATATGTTGGAGGTTATGTGACATCTAAATTTCCAGATTATCAGTTCTTAGGATGTAAACTTAAAAAAGTGAAAGGTACCTGGATTAGTGCAGTAGAGCGACATGATGATAAATTAACGGAACCAAGTGCTGATTTTTTTTGAAAAATTAAAGGTAATGGAAAAAATGTTTAAAACATACAAGGGAGAAAATACACTGAGACCTGGCAATGTAGTATTATACGACTTGGCACGCCATATTGAAAATTGTGTATCCTTGCCTTTTAAAGTAATAGTGTTTTTTGTTAGATGTCGGATGTTTTTTAGGATGAGAGTTCTGAATGCCCAAATTATATCAAGTAGGCGAAAAAAGAAAAAGATTCATAAATTAACTAAATAATACCATATATTTAATTTTTTTTACTTTTACTAAATATTTCTCATTTCTATTATGAAGCCAGATACTTGTCTGTGTTATCTATGTATATTTATGTTAGTTTATCAAATAATGTATTGTAAAATTGTAAATAAGTGTTTGGAAATAACTACCAGGTCAAATGATAATTGAATATTTTTCAAGTCCTATAGAGCATATTAATTTATGGTTTCTATTATATATTAGAGATCCAAAATTACCAATCCATGATTTTATATGTGCATTACAGTGACCTATATGAATTCAAAAGAACACCAAAGGTATACAAGATAACAGAGTGAAAAGGACATCACACACACTTTAATACAGGCCTAATCCCTTCGACCCAAGGTACTTAAGTTCAGTTGTTCCCAAGGTTGTACTTGCCTTAACCGCTCCCACCCTGACCTCCAGGAGCGTCATGGAAATACCCCACAACTACTCCCGCGACTAAAGTGACTGTACCTCTCTCCTTTATTCTATATACCTTGTCCAGAAGCTTCCATATTATTTGGGAAGCGTATCCTCTGCCTACGGGCATCAGAATTTCCAGTTAGTTAGAGTATGCCAAGGGGAGTATCAGGGTTTTTTTGGTAACTCTCAGATACACCAAATTGCATTCGCGAGATGACATCCCAGCTAGCTCTGCCCACCTATTGTCCCCGAAATAAAAAATAAAGATAGCATCATCTCGCCAGGGATCGGGATGCTTTGAAACACGTGGAAAAAGAACATTCCAATGCATATGTCACTGAACATTCTCTCTCTAGCCTGACGCAATACATCATAATATATAAAAGAACATTACCTAAGCCCTTGTTCCTATCTCATATGAATTCTACAAAATTTTCAAATAGATTACATAAGACTTCTTAGAAAACATACGTGAAATAAAAAGTTAATTCTTCAAAAAATATGTAAATTACATATTTTAACTTGGATAAAAAATATAATGAAATTCACGATGAAAGTCTTACGTAATTTAAATAAAATACATGAAAGGGACTCATTATACAGGCTGGGTATCATCTTTTCAATACACAAATGCAAACAATATAAACAAGCATATGAAATTATCAATAGTCTACGATATTTACTCTACCTTCTCAAGATAGTTCCCCCCAAAAAAGATTATTTATATTGTGTCTGAGTCCATCGATTCAGCCCGAGATAAATAATATGCAACCACGTTATCTTTACATGTTCGTTATCTTTACCTAATATGTTCTTTACATAAATACAATAAGGTTGCAAACATAATGACCACATAGTTAACCTTTGATTACTATTTTTCATCTTATCGACCAAAGTTAAAGGATTATGATCTGAATACACTACAATCTTTTCTTTTGTGGTCGACCTACATAAATGTAAAACCTGTTAATTGCTGCGATCAGCACTAGCAGTTCCATTTCAAGTGTCGGGTCGACTTGTTGCTTCTTCTTTAGCTTCGAAGACATAAGGCACATAGGATGAAGAATTCATTCCTTATTGTCTTGCAGTAAGACAGCTCCAATTAGGTTATACGACATATCCACTTGGATAAGGAATTTCTCGGTGAAATCCGGTGCTTGATCTATCGGTTTCGTAGGTGATATGGCTGTCCACATATTTTTCCTTTCTCACGATATCTCGATAATGTAGGTCTGGTCACTGCTTTCCTCCAAAATCCTGAATGGTTCTTGTAACTCGTTGGGGATAGGGAATATTTTTTCCGATGTGTAGACCAACATCTGCCATCCTACTGTAACCTGTTTGTTCGTACTTTTCATGCCAAACCTTTTCTTCCCTCATCCTTACCTTGTTTTCATGTCTTCTTGGGAAAATTCACTTAACTCGCTGTTTCCTTTCCTCAAATCCTTGACGTATCCTTCATCCGTTTCTTCTCGATCTTTCTTTATTCTTGCCAACATTTTCTTGGTTCTTTTGCTGAAGGGTCCTGTAACCTGTCTATTCGTTTTCTTCCTACCAAGCCTTTCCTTCATACGTCCTTGACTCGTCGTCTAATGCCTTCCAGGGAGAATTTCCTTATCTCCCAATCCTTTTCCCCAAATTCCTGACATTTTCTCCTTCCGTTTTCTCTCAGTCCTTCCACTTCTCTGCTATCATTCTCTTCGGTCTTTTCCTGAAAGATTCTCCCCCTACTTCCATCGATCGTAAGGGAGCTTCCTTGATGCACCTGTTGGGCTTTTCAGCCGTTTGACATACGTGACATGCACAGCAAAACTGGCTCACGTCCTTATGCATGCCAGGCCAGAAAAAGTGTTTCATTATCTTCTCCGTCATCTTCCTTATCCCCGTATGTTCTGTCTCGTGTGCTATCACGATCACCTGTCTTCTCAACAGTGCGGGAATTAATATCTGCCGATATATCCCCACTTTGGCATTCTCAGGGATATTGGTAGGTCTCTGCTTCCTCATAAGCAACCCATCCTTAAGATGATAATAGGTCAGAGACTGCTGTGCCTCCGTCTCGTCCACCACAAGGTACAATAACTCTTTTAACGTTGCATCCTTCCGCTGCAATCTTATCAGCCTTTTCCTACTCTTTTCCTACTTCTAAAGTTAAATTTTCTCTTCCTTCCAAGTGCATTTCTTCTTTGTCCACTTTCTACTCGTCTGTCTCTCCTTTACGCTCGGGGTTACTCTTGATTTCTTTTCTTGCATATCATTAATGGAATCCTCTTCTCCAGAAAAAAATCACACATGTTCATTGCTCCTTCGATTTCTTTTTCTTCTTCGTCCACTTGTCCGCTCATCTGTTGTTCCTCTTTGCTCGGGCTTAATCTTTGGTTCTCTTCTTGCTTATCACCAAGGGAATCCTCTTTTTTTGGAAAACAAATCTTCCAAATTCACTTCTTCCTGGTCCATTGTTTCTTGGTCCTTTTGTCGGCTCATCTGTCGTTCCTCTTCGCTCGGACTTACTTGGGACTTCTCCTCTTGTCTACTTTGAAGGGAATCCTCTTCTTTGAGAAACAAATCTTTTAAGTTTATCGCTCCTTTGATTTCTTCTTCTTTCTTGGCAGCCAATTCCTTTTTCCTCCTCCTAGTCGTAACATAAATAGGAACCAGAGACGGATAGTTCTCGCGTTCAGTCGTAGAACTATACCACATAGGTTTCTACATTACAATGGGACAAGGCAAGAACGGCGCTCCACCAACATCATTACCCAGCAGGACGTCTACTCCTTCGACAGCCACTGAATCCTTAACCGCAAAGTCAAAATTACCTATCACCAACTTGCATGACGGTTTGAAACAGAAAATAAGGGTAACCTCCTCACCTCCTATTCCCTTCAAAATAATCGAGTCCCCTGTGAGAGACTGTTCCCCTCACCACCACACTATGTTGGTAATATCCTGACCGGGGTTCGCTCACTCCCGTCTATTGTTGCCATCATACCATCAAAAATACTTTGTTTAAAGGCATTCATGCTGTTTGGGTTTGTCCTGTTCGTCGTGTAAACGGTGGCTGGTTCCTTTTCCTCTCCCTCCTTCCCCGATTGCTTCTTAGTCTTCGTACTCTGTGAAGTCGAATTATCTTTAATCCCTTTGGCGACTGCTTTCGGTTGATTTGACCAACTTTCCTTACCGATATGGCCTCTCTTGCAACACCTGAAACAGACAAAATCAACCTTCTGCACGTCTTTCACGATACTTGAAGGGGAATGACTCAACGTTTGTTGGTGTGGTACTATTGCATTCTGCTTAGAGACAGTACCAGTGCTACTTCTGCTGAAACTGTTGAGCATGTTCCCGTAGTTGATTCTGAACTGGTTTCCAGTATTAGGCAAATACTTGACACTTTTTCGGAACGACGGTTGAAACTTTATGCCCGAGGAGAGTTCATGACTCATAATATTGTAATCATCACTCAGCAAAGAGGCTTTATCAAGTTTCTCCACCTCTCTCTCTCAAGTACATTCGAATGTGTTCAGGAATTCCTCGTAGATACTGCTCTAGTATTATCAGTGCTTCTAAACCAGCCATCTCCTTTACGTTAGCAGGCTCTGCCCATATCTTGAAACATCGTCATACCTTATAAGCATTATCCCGGAAAGTCATTTTCCAATCCTTTTTCAAACTTCAGAACATTTCATTATAAAATTCAGGGGTCATCTGATACACTTGCAGCAGGCTCCTCTTCACTTCTTGATACTCCATCCTCTGGTCCAGAGATAAGGATAAGTAAGCACTACGGCCCTTCACAAAGAGCGCACTCTGCAGTAACATAGACCATTTATCTTCTGGCCATTTCATCGTTGCTGCGACAGTTTCGAAATGATCGAAGAACTCATCTAAGGACTCTTATGTGAACCTTAAAATTAACCTCTGGGCTTCCGACACATTAAACATGGGTTCGTGCTTAGCAGGGACCATCTCGGTTTGCGGGATCAACTGAGCTCGGGCGTGAATCAGTTCTAACTCGCCAGTATACCTTGCTTCTTCCATCTCTTTTTCTTTTACACGTCGTCTTTTTTCTCACTCTTCTTCTTTTTGCCTTGTTTCCATTTCCTTAGCAAGTCGTCCTTTTTCTCTCCTTACTTTCATTAATCTTGCATGTCTTGCAATCTCTCGGGTTTCTTCTTCTGACTTTCCTTCCATTTCTTTCTCTCTTTTTATTATGTTCAACTTGATCAAATTCTCCTCCGCTGCAATACATCGAGTCTCAGCCTCTATATCCTTATATGCTTTCACACCTTCAGTTTGAGGGTCAACCAGTCATTGCTTCACTGAAAATTCTTCTTCAGCTTCTTCCAACATTTCACGAGCAGCCACAATATTCTCTTCCGACAACTTTCCCAAGTTTATCACCACTTCTAACGCAAGACACTTGATTTTGGCCTTTATCATCCACTCAGAGCATGACCACCATATGCCATTAAGATCGAGAGCCACTGAGCTTTAGTTACGTTAGCTTCTGACAATTCCTGAACACTTGGGTTACTTAAAAACTCTTGGATATCAAACTGTGCGTTCTTGTAATTCAACACTAATCAGTGCCTCTCCAAAAATAATAAACTGACAATACTCAAAGCCCTATCAACATTGTACTATTGGAAAAACTTTAATCAAAACACGGCCCTGTTATCACAAATATTTAAAAAAGAATCGCTCGATTCCAAGGATCTGGGCACCAAAATATATTATAATGTATGGATCCCGGGTCTGAGCACTCAGAAATATATTATACGATTATGACTCCCTGGTCTGGGCGCAAACAAAATATACAATACTACGGCTTGTGACTGGGAACCAAACATATAATATGATATATAACACGACTGGCAAGTTAAATAACTTCTCAAATTACAAGTTACCTTGTTTGCTATTACATTAAAACTGCTGTACTTTAAAACATTAATACCCGAATTCTGAGACCATTAACTAACTCCCAGACAGCAATATTTCAAACACTGAATATCCTAAAGGTCTCTTAAGCACACTGAAAACTAAACTGGGTAATTAATTTGATCTAACTCTCACTGTGGTTCTTAATAGGAATCGAGTGAAAATCTGATCTCAAATAGTGAAGATTGAAATAATACACTCATTACAAAAATAAATATATTCCATATAAACTACAACACTTTGAAAGAATTTACACAATAAGTTACTGAAAAAATTAATTTTGAACAAAACTTAGAATAAGATAAAATGTTACGATATGAAATTATAAAAGAACTTCACTTGAACTAATATATCTGAATAACCTTAAGATAGGGAAAAAATTTACAATTAAAATAATACAAATGCTTGAATTAGTTCTGAAATAATACAATGTTTAAGTTTGACTCCAAATTAATATTAGTAAACCAGATTACTATTCAAATATATCCAGCCTACAGGGCTGTTTACAAAAAGCATTACAAAATACTAACACTCACCCGAATACCATGAGTTTAAAAATCCCTTTTTAGTCTTGCGTGACACACAATTTGCTTTGGGGCACAGTCACTGAGGAGAGGACACACTAAAATACACAGAACAATTTTGATATGCTCTGGGTTTCGTGTATGAGAGAGAGAGAGAGAGAGAGAGAGAGAGAGAGAGAGAGAGAGAGAGAGAGAGAGAGAGAGAGAGGGGGGGGGGAGGGTGCAGTGCTAACTCAATCTCTATGTCTGTCTGTCTCTGACTCTAACCCATCCTTTGGTCATCTATATATTAAATTTTGGCTAAGTCCAGAAGCTTCGATATTATTTGGGAAGCGTACGGGCATCAGAGTTTTCAACTAGTTAAAAATGCAAAGAGACGTTTCAGGGAGTTTTTTGGTAA
>NC_090754.1:4541657-4549157 GCF_036898095.1 Palaemon carinicauda | reverse complement strand
ATGGTGTAAGAATTAAATTCAGTGTATTTGAAGTGGAAGCTATTGTTAAAAATTATAGAGATGGAAAACCCCTGGATATGATGGAATAACTGCTGAGATGATATTGGCCGAAAATTAAATGACTCCCAAAATACTTACAAGACTATTTTGTACAATGCCACGTGAAGAAGCATAACTTGATGAATTGGAGCTAGGAGTGTTGGGGAAAATACATTAAAAAGGTGATCTGACTGATTGCAATAATTGCAAAAGCATCACACTTACATTAGTTGTCATGAAAATATATAGTTTGCTCATTCTAAAGAGACTAGAAAGAAATATTAACGAAAAGCTGACAGATGAACAAGCAGAGTTTAGAGAAGGTATGAGTTAAAATGACCAAATTTTCATTTTAAGACATGTGGTACAGCAATATGTAGAAGATAGAAATCCACTTTTGATGGCATTTATGTACTACGAAAAAGTCTTTGATACTGTGCACCGACGATTTTGTGGAGAGTCCTAGGTTATTTTGGAGAGCCTATTAAATATGTAAATTTGATTAGGTCTCTTCATGAGCATAGCAAATGCAAGGTTAATGTTAGGGCAGTCTTATCATATGAAATTCCATTGAACATTGGAGTACTCCGAGGGAATGTGCTGTCACTTATGTTGTTTATCATCCTAATGGATTTTGTAATGCATAGAACAGTTAAGCATGGTAGAGATGGATCGGAATCAATTGGTAAGAGGAAAGTAGATGACCTGCAGTATGCAGAACACCACATAACTTGTAAAGCTTGCTTACCAGAATGCTTTAAATATTTCATGAGGTTAGACTCATGATAAATAAAAGAAATACTGAGATAATGAGAATGGGATATGCAATGGAAGATACAGTATCATTGGAGGAAGAAAGGACAAATGAATTGGAATACTTCAGATATTCAGGAACTATGATCTGTAATACAGGATCTTTATAATTTGAGTTTAATGAAAGATTGAGGAAAGCAAATATGACAATGGCTAGGTTAAGTAAAATTTTGAAATCAAATGGACTGAAAGTACATATATAAATCAGTATATATATATATATATATATATATATATATATATATATATATATATATATATATATATATATATATATATATATATATATATATATATATATCAGTTTAGTGAGTTCTGTGTTACTGTATGAACATTAGTCGTGGTATGACAATGAAACAATATCCAACAGATTTTATATATTTGAGAACAAAGCCCCCAGAAGAATATTAGGAGTTAACTGACATGACAGGACTAGAAATTAAACAATAAGAGAGATAACACAAAGGCCATATGCGGATGATATCATGGTGAGGGGTTGATGGAGATGGTTTGGGCATGTTCTTCAAACTCCCCATGAGAGATTAGTTCACCAAATTTTCAATTGGGCTCTACAAGACACTAGAAGATTTGGAATACCCAGGCCAACATAGCTGGGGACTATGAAACTTGAAGTAGGAAACGATGAATAGAGAAGTATTGATTTAAATGATCAAGATAGAGACGACTGGTGAAATGTAACTGAGGCCCTTTCCATCAATAGGCATAGGCGAGATGTTGATGATATTTTAATATTTTCTGAAATATACGATAGAAAAGTATATTTTCAGCAGAAAAGTGTTTAGGGTTATACCTCACGTAGACCCCGTACTCCTACGCCCCTGTGCGTGTCACTTTCTTTTGAATATAAGGGGACCCTTTTTTCTCGTAAAGTTCACGGCTAATTTATAACATGCAATACGCACGTCATGAGGCTTGGACATTTTCGAGATTTTACCAGTAACTCCGATTCTGGAATACAATGATAATTTTAATTTACTATTCATTACACGGTTTTAATTTAAACATTACCATTTTACTTACAAAAAAAAATTATATTTTTCACGGAATCTGTAACATCAAAGCCAGGATATTAATTTACATATAACATTAGAATAGCTGAAACAATACTGGATGAATTCTTTATTCGATCAATCTACCCGAAGGTTATAATCGCTACATGCAGGCAAACATGACTAAATTAAAGTTCAATTCAAAGTGTATGCCACATATGTAAGCAATTCATGTAAATTTTAGTCGAGAGAGAGAGAGAGAGAGAGAGAGAGAGAGAGAGAGAGAGAGAGAGAGAGAGACTCAGTAACGGATATTTAGAAAGCTTCACCTTTAGTAATCAAACGTTTAGGATATATGAAAAACGATAAATGAACATAATAGTTACAATTCATCATACGAACATTATTGCAACAAACATATGAAAATATCTATATATATATATATATATATATATATATATATATATATATATATATATATATATATATATATATATATATATATATATATATATATATATATATACGTATCTTTGTATATATATATATATATATATATATATATATATATATATATAGTGTGTGTGTATTATATATGTGAATATTTATACACACATATATTTAAATACATATATATATATATATATATATATATATATATATATATATATATATATCTATATATATCTATATATATATATATATATATATATATATATATATATATATATATATATATATATATATATATATATATATATATATATATATATATATATATATATATATATATATATATATATATATATATATATATATATATATATATATATATATATATATATATATATATATATATATATATATATATATATATATATATATATATATATATATATATATATATATATATATATATATATATATATATATATATATATATATATATATATATATATATATATATATATATATATATATATATATATATATATATATATATATATATATATATATATATATATATATATATATATATATATATATATATATATATATATATATATATATATATATATATATATATATATATATATATATATATATATATTCTTTTTTTCATATCAACAGATAATGAGATTAGAACACGGTTTTTTCACTCTATTATAAAAATTTCGTGAATACATTTTACATAGCCAGGTGCTCATCAAACGTGTACTTTCCTGTTCTTGTGATCGCTCGAGTCTTACTGCGAACCCCTTTAAGGAGGTAAATGTAATGTTGCTTTGTCAATATGAGGAATTGTTAGATTTTGTAGAAATCTCCACCGAAATGGAAATATACACTTACCATTAGATTTACAATACGTCATGTATCAGACTTAACACATGTCACCTATAACAGAGTTCAGTGATCTTGCTCAATAATTTATGACAGTCTTAGTAATCTTAAAAAAGTAATTAATTTCTGTGTATAAAACACATACTTTTACCTATTTTTCATACAAGGCTTAGGACATTACTCGCCCCCTTTGCTCCTCACTCATGGAGGAGCTGCGGACTTGCCCTCTCTAGTCTATGATGTGGAGGACACTCCGACCCAGAATACGGTATGGCATGTAATAGACAGAAATGCAATATAAAATATTTACATGGAAATCTCCTCCCAAAATAGATATGTTCCACAAAAAAAAAATAAACATTGCATTTAAAACTGAACACAATATATATGAAATAATTCCACTCATTTCTTCTTATGACCTCTGCAACTATAGTACAGAATACCCAAAGTGAAAAGAAAAATCATAAAAATATCAGTATTACACAACCTCAACAATAACCTTTTTCAAGTTGCGGGCAATATGGGCCTGTAAGAACAGTGAGACAAGCGTCACCAACATCAACTGATAGTTTATTCAAACATGCGTGGGAATATAATACAGGGTGCGGACGGAAAGGTAGCATGGCGTAGGCGCCAATTCAGCTTGAACTTCTCGCCAAAATATATGTGTTTTCTCACATGAACAAATACACGAATTGCAAGTAAACAGAAACATGTAATGAAATAATACATATGTCAAATTGTAGCTCTGAGGGAGCGGAATACATATATATAGGAAGCCATGGTGTGGCAAAAGGAGAATTTAAATAAATAGACAATTTGTTGAATTTCTGGATGACGGAGGGAGCGGTGTCCTTACAAGTACTCCCCCCCAAAAACATCGGGCGGCGTAGAGGGCTGATGATTAATCTTCGTATCTTTTCGGGCGTTGGAGGGTTCCTCTTGTTTTTGAATGGAGGGGCGCTTCGGCGGTTGGCGTAAGGATCTCTTCCTCTCGTCGTCGTTTGTTGATTTTTCTTTCATTGGGCGCCTTGTTTTGAGGTGGCACTCTGGATCTGCCAGGTCTGGCGGAGGCAGCGTCGCTCCCTTCGAGAAACGCTGGTTTCACGCGGTCTATTGAGACCCAGTTCTCTTGGCCATGCACGCCGAGAAGGAAGGCTTTCGTCGTCTTCTTAATTACTCGGTAGGGGCCTCGATAAGGTCTGATTAGTGGTTGTCGATGGGCGTCGACACGGACGAAAACGTACCCGCAGTCATCCAGGTTCTTTGGCTTGAAATGCTTAGTTCTGTCCTGGTAAGTTTTGAGACATAGCCTGAATTTCCTGGTGATGTCCCTAAGATGATCCAGCTGCGTGTCGTCGGTTGATGTGGGAAAGAATTCGCCAGGAACTGCGAGCGCCTCCCCGTAAACCTTTTCAGCGGGTGAAGGCTCGCCATCTGCGCGAGGGGCGGTGCGAAGGCCGAGAAGTACCCAAGGAAGTCGTGATTTCCAGTCCCCGTCGGTGCAGCTCGCCATCAGGGATGCCTTGAGGGCGCGATGAGTTCGTTCGACCATGCCGTTTGCCGCGGGGTTGTATGCCGTGGTGCTGTGGAGTGTCGTCCCCATTAGGTTTGCCAGAGCTAGCCATATTTCTGAGAGGAAAGTGGGGCCTCTGTTTGTCGTGATGTCATCAGGAACGCCAAATCTGCTCGCCCAGCTTGACAAAAGGGCTTCGGCGCATGCTTGAGTCATAGCTTCGGTCATCGGCGATGCCTCCAGCCACCTCGTGGAGCGATCGATGATTGTAAGCAGGTAGCGAGTAGATCCGGAAGGCGGCAATGGTCCCACGACGTCGATGTGTATGTGACCGAAACGTCTTTTTGGTTTGGGAAAATCACCTACCCCTAATTCGGTGTGACGGCTGATTTTGCTTGATTGGCAGTTGATGCATGTCTTCGCCCATTCCCGGGCGTCCTTTTTGATTCCTGGCCAGACGAACTTTTCAGACAAAAGGCGAGCGGTGGTGCGTCCTGAGGGGTGTGAAAGTCCATGGATGATGTCGAATATTTTTCTTCTGCAGGAGGCCGGTATCCAAGGGCATGGGCGGCCGGTGCTGGTGTCACAGAGGATAGTTACTCCTGCTGGTGCGAGGGGAATCGCAGTTATCTTGAGCGCGGATGGCCCCGTCAGGTGATCTTGTGCTTCTTGGTTGGTGCGCTGTTCGGATGCGAGATTGGCGTAATCGATTCCCAGGTGGATTGCGTCGATTTCAATCCTTGAAAGGGCGTCCGCGACTGGGTTTTTCTTTGGTGCACCCAAATTCGGCGAGTGTTGCGAGATGACATTGTTGTCGGGAGGACCATGCGTCTGTCGATTTCGTGAAAGCGTGTACGAGGGGTTGATGGTTCGTCGCGATTGTGAAGGGTGTGCCCTCCAGGATGTGCCTGAAGTGGTGGACGGCGAGGTAGACGGCGAGGAGTTCCCTATCGAAGGTGCTGTATTTTGTTTCGGCGGGTTTCAATTTCTTGCTGAAGAATGCCAGCGGTCGAGGAGAACCATCGACGAGTTGTTCCAGCAGAGCCCCACAGGCAATGTTGCTGGCGTCGGTTGTCAGTTGCAGGGGCGCGTTGTCGTCGAAATAAGCCAGGGTGGTGGCTTTTGCGAGGGCATCCTTCGTTCGGGTGAATGCCTGTTGTTGGGGAAAACCCCATTCAAATTTTTTTGCTTTCCCTTTCAGGACGTCGTCGAGGGGTGTTAGGGTCTGTGCGACGTTGGGGATGAGGCGCCTGTAGTAATTGACCATCCCCAGGAACTCCTGAAGTTGGCGGGTGGTTGTAGGTATCGGGAACCTTTTGATGGCGTCAACCTTGGTTGTCATGGGTTTTACCCCACACGAGGATACGCGGTGACCAAGAAAGTCCACTCCTTCCGCGCCGAACGTGCACTTGTTGAAACGTACGACCAGGCCGTTCTCCTGTAGGCGTTTGAAGACGGTGCGGACGTGCCTCCTGTGTTCCTCCTTGGTTTTCAAGAATATCAGGATGTCGTCGACGTAGCAGACGCAGAATGGTAGGTCACCCAGAATGCTATCCATTAGTCGTTGGAAGGTCGCCCCGGCATTGCGTAGACCGAAGGTTGATTGTGCGAAGGTATAGGATCTGAACGGCGTCACAATGGCAGTTTTCGGAAAGTCCTCCGGAAATACGGGGACCTGGAAGTAAGACTTGAGAAGGTCCATCTTGGTGAAATATTTCGTGCCGTGCAACGCATTCGTTAGGGCTTGCATGTTGGGCAGAGGGTAGTGATCGGGCGTCGTGATGAGGTTTAGGCGCCTGTAGTCGCCGCAAGGTCTCCAGGACCCGACAGGCTTTTTTACCATATGTAGGGGAGATGCCCAGGGGCTCGATGCTTTCTTACAAATACCATGCGTTCCATATCCTTAAAGGTGCGTTTGGCATCCTTCAGTTTCTGGGGCGGGAGGCAGCGGGATTTGGCGTGAGTAGGAGGACCTGTCGTCGTGATGTGGTGGTAGATCCCGTGCTTGGAGGGGGAACCTGGCGAGTGTCGGAGCTCGGGCTTGAAAACGTCAGGAAATTCTTGTAGGAGGTCGGCGTAGGGGTGAGTCATTACGGCGGATACGGACATTGTTGCAGGGCCGTCTTCTAGGGCGCGGGACTGGCAGGTTCCCGTGTCGATGAGACGTTTGTTAGCAACGTCGACAAGGAGTCCGTGGTGAGCGAGGAAATCCGCACCGAGGAGGGGGTGATTGACGTCAGTGATGGCGAAGGGCCAAGAATACGAACGGCCCATGATAGATATTTTCAGGGTCCTGGTCCCATAACACCGTATGGGAGATCCGTTGGCGGCGACGAGTGAGGGAGCGTTTATGTTGGGACCACGGTCTAGGTCGGACTGGGACGGTGGGAACGTTGACTGCATTGCGTCGGTGTCTACCATAAGTCTACGGTTGGAAACGGTGTCGAGGATATAGAAACTATTCTTGTTTTAGTTTCCTGCGGCTGCGATGGTGGTAGGTGGATTCTTCTGGCGTCATCTTTTAGGGAAACTGCATGGTGCCCTACATTTCTTGGCGTCGCTGCCGAACTGTTGGTGGTAGAAGCACCATGCTGGGTTAGTCCTAGGGTTCGGTCATGTCGGTTGCGGCGGTTTCTTTCTTGCTAGAGCGTTGATCTCGTCGTCCTCAGGGGCCGTTACTGAGGAGTCTATGGAAGAGGAGCTGCTGAAGGAGGAGAACGAAGACGATACTGATGATGCTCAGAGGCCAGATGCTTTGGAGGCCTCGTCGAGCTTCTGAGC
>NC_090754.1:4521657-4534157 GCF_036898095.1 Palaemon carinicauda | reverse complement strand
TTATTGGTATTAACATTTTTATATTTTCTTCATGTGGTGGTACAGCAACCCCTTATTTAGTTAGTGTCAGTGTCTACACTTAACTAAATAGAGACGTCCTTGGATGATTTTTCGTGCGTCAATTAATGGATTCTACTTGAGTTATATGAGTTTTATATTGTTAAATGAGTATGTCTTTAGTACAATGTACTTTGTAAAAATTTAGGTTAAGTTATAGGTTAAGGTTCCCCCCCCCCCTTTTGAGTCTCCGCCTATCGTATGTTAGGGAAAGAGTGTTTTTCTTTCTTCCACTGAATACTTTCTCTTATTCCTTAGCATGTTAGTTAGGTAGGCAATTGAAGGAGTGACTGCTTTGGCATTGTGTGTGCTTGTATGTTTCTCCCCATTATTCAGTTTTCAGAGGGGTTCTTTTATTATAATAAATTTTTGATGTAATAAATTATTATTAATCTATAGTTTCTCGTTTTGTGTATCCTCTCTGAGATTGTACTCTTTGAGTGTTGTTTTTGTCAGGGATCATACCCTTTTTGTGGTACTGATCTGAAATATCAGGTCCGTAAGAACTTTTACTTCAGACCATCTTAAAGTTCATAACAAAATTTGGCGACCGTGACAGGATCCTGACTGACATTTCAACCTTTGAGAGTTTTTCTGAGAGAGGTGTGATAGGGAGAATTAGGTAGTTGGGGGAAAATTAACCTATTTGTTCTTTTGTTACTTTTGCATTGGTTTAGGAAGATGTCTTTAGTAGGGGATAAATTTGAGGAAGCGGCAGCACTATTTTTAGATAGGTCTGACTGGGAGGAGGAGATTTTTGATCCTAAAAGAGACGAGTTATGGTGTTTAGCAGAGCACTTGAACTTAGGATTACCAACAGAATTTAAGAAGGGTCATTTGTTGCGTGAAGTCCTTAAAGCTATTAAGAGTATTAAAGGTAACACAAAGGAAGCAGTAATGTCTGGTGATCCGGATTTTGTAAATAGCGATGGTGACGATGAGGTAGGAGATTCAGGTAGCCAGGAGGTGAGTAAATTAAGATTGAGTATCCTTGCTCAGGAGTTTAAGCTTAAGGAGATGGAATATAAAACTTTGCAATTAAGGGCGGAAGACCGCGAAAAAGAGCGAAAATTTGAGTTACGAATGCGTGAGTTTCACAATAATAATAATAGTAGTGGTAAACATAGAGGCTATAATAATTGTTTTGACCTAATGAGTGCTTTGAAGTTAATGCCAGTATTCGATGATGAAGATGTTCCTGATTTCTTTATTTCGTTTGAACGAATAGCAAGAAAATTGTCTTGGCCCAAGGATATGTGGACCACTATGGTTCAGTGTAAATTAAAAGGGAAAGCTCAGAGAGTATATAATACTTTAAGCGAGGATTTGTCGGCGGATTATGATTCGGTCAAGGCCATTATCCTTAAGGCATATGATTTAGTTCCGGAGGCTTATCGACAGAAGTTCCGTAACCTTAAGAAAGAACCCGGTATGACTTTTGTTGAGTTTGCAAGGAGAAAGGAACAATTCCTTGATGATTGGCTTAAGTCTAAGGAGACTGACTCTTTCGAGAAATTGAAAGAACTAATTTTAGTCGAAGAGTTCAAAAGAATGGTAGTTAGAGAACTAAAAATTCATTTAGATGAACTTAAATTGGATTCGCTTCAAGAGATCGCTATTGCATCTGATGAGTATTCTCTTGCTCATCGTCAGGACTGTGTGAAAGAGGTTAACGGTAAGAGGTTCCCTCCTCGAGGTAATGGTTGGAGGGGGAATAACCAGAGTCAATCAGATCATGGTACTTTTATTGACAGTTCAGTAGGTGACCGAAGAAAGGGCAAGATTGAAAATGACAATAAGAGTGATAGTAACGAAACACGTAATTTTGTAAATAGCAGTATGAACAGTAGTAGTAATGATAGTAGGTCCTCTAGGTCAGATGTAGCTTGTTTTTGGTGCCACCGCCGCGGACATTTTAAGGCGGACTGTTTTGCGCGTCGTAAATTTTTAGAAAAGAATAAAGAACCCGTGACGTTGGTATCGGCGGAACAACCGCAGAAGGAGGAGTCAAAAGGACTAAGATTTAAGAAGTATATATCTGATGGTACTGTTTATGTTGATAATGCTATGCAAATGGGTCGTGGTGTGAGGATTTTGAGAGACACTGGTGCCGCTCAGTCGTTGATATTGCGGAGGTCAGTTCCCGAGGGTGTGGTGTTTAAGAATAAGAACTTTGTCTTGTTGGGTGGATTTCCTGATACGGTGGCCTCGTATCCATTAGAAGAGTTATATTTGAAGACGAAGAATTTTCAGGGTATGGTCAATTTGGCCATAGTAGATACTTTGCCTATTCCTGATATAGACATTATATTTGCCAATGATTTAGCCGCTGAAGCTGAATGTGACGTATTGCCTATTTTGACGTTGATAGATCTGGCAGGTGACCAGATACGCATAGATGATTCGTTGAATCCTGTGTCAGTGGTTACGCGTTCTCAATCTAAAGAGGTTGACCTCGCGGAGGTAGAACTCAATGCTGAGTTAATTAATGGACAAGTGACTGACATTGTGACTAATGTTAATAATGGTAATGAGGTAAACATTGACAATTATGATAATTTATCTTTTCAGGGCCATAATAATGAATCTTTTCAGGGTAATAATTGGAATACAAAAGTTTTTAAGGAAGCCCAAGGAAATGAATTTAATCATTTGGAACTTAGTGATGGTAGTGATCTTTCTAAACCTGTATTTATGAAACAAAAAGGTTTGCTTTACCGTATGAGTAGGTCGGTTAATGCACCTGCTGACCAGGTAGAGGTAATTCGGCAGCTAGTTGTGCCGGAAAGGTATAGGAGTAAGTTGTTATATTTCAGTCATGAACATAGCCTCGCGGGTCATTTCGGGGTTAGGAAGACCTTTCAGAAATTGGCACGACATTTCTTTTGGCCCCAGATGCGTCGTGAGGTTAAGAAACATGTGTTATCTTGTAAGGTGTGTCAGATTGTAGGGAAACCGAATCAAAAGATCCCTAAAGCCCCTCTTATTCCCATTCCCTAAGTGGGTGAACCTTTCAAGGAGGTAGTTATAGATGTAGTGGGCCCTCTTCCGCGGACGCGCGGAGGTAATGAATATCTTCTAACCATGGTTGACAGGGTAACATCTTTTCCTGAGGCTATCCCACTGAGGAGTATTCGGGGTGAGAAGGTGGTGGAAGCATTAATTGGATTTTTCACTAAATTTGGCATTCCAAAGGTTTTACAATCAGATTGTGGCACTAATTTTACAAGTAAGTTTTTTAGAAAGAAAATGGTTGAACATGGTGTTAATCATGTTACTTCTTCTCCTTACCATCCAGAGAGTCAGGGACAGGTGGAAAGGTTCCACCAGACTTTGAAGTCTGTATTAAAGAAGTTTTGCTACGAAACGAGTAATGAGTGGGATAAGGAGATTCCTTATGCCCTATTTGCTATACGGTCTGTACCTAATGGGTCTTTGGGTTTCTCTCCTTTCGAACTTGTATTTGCCCATAGTATACACGGTCCTCTTGACGTGGTAAGAGAACATTGGGAAGGAGAGACATCTGAAGTTAATGTTTTAGATTACGTTTCTAATTTACAGGGGAAACTGAGGAAAGCTTGGGATTTCGCTCTAAAGAATTTGCATGAAAGTCAGTCTGTGATGAAGTCTAATTATGACATAAGTACCAAGGTTCGTATCTTTAAGCCTGGAGATCGTGTGTTAGTGTTATTACCTATACCAGGTAACCCACTGAAAGCCCAGTTTTTAGGCCCATAGAGGGTGCTGAAAAAGATTAATGATGTAAATTATTTGATTGAAACTCCTGGTAGGAGACGAAATTCTCGTATTTTTCATGTAAATATGTTAAAGCCATTTATCAGTAGAGATGTAGATCAGGTAGAACCAGTAGTAGATGCAATTGCAGTAGTGTCTGTAGAAGTAGAGGAGAATCTTATGACTAACAAGAGAATGACTGTTAATCCTGATGCTCTGTCAAGTAATTCTGATATTTTAAATAACATTGATGTTAAATTTCAACATTTGTATTCTGACAGATCAGAACCTTTAATTAATATAATCTACAGGTATAAAGATTTGTTTCAGGACGCGCCAGGTAGAACAATTGTTTTGTATCACGATGTAGATGTTGGGGACGCTAAGCCCATTAAACAGTGTCCATATAGGCTTAACCCTGTCAAGAGGAAAATTGTTCAGGAAGAGGTTCGCTATACGTTAGACCATGATTTAATTAAACCAAGTTGTAGTCCATGGAGTTCCCCTGTCGTGTTGGTTAAGAAGGAGGGAGGCCAACACCGACTTTGCTTTGATTACAGGAAGGTTAATGAGATGACCAAGACAGATTCATTTCCTTTGCCGAGGGTGGAAGATTGTATAGACAGAATCTGATCTGCTAAGTTTATTACAAAGCTGGATTTGCTGAAAGGGTATTGGCAGGTTGGTCTTTCCCCTCGTGCGAAGGAAATCTCTGCTTTTGTTACAGGTGATGGTTTGTATGCCAAGTCAAGCCCATCGGAATGAAGAATGCGGCAGCCACCTTCCAAAGACTGATGAATCGGATCACTCAGGATTATGAAGGGTGTGTTGTATACATTGATGATTTGGTTATATATAGTGATAATTGGGAGTCTCATTTGGTAAGACTTGAAGCTTTGTTTAAGGCTTTGAGGAAAGCCGGTTTGGTAATTAACTTGAAGAAGAGTGATTTTGCTCAGGCCACAGTTTTATACCTGGGACATGAGGTAGGCCTAGGCAAAGTTCCTCCTAAGAAAGCTAATGTAGAGGCTGTAGCTAGCTTTCCTGCTCCTCAAAATAGGAGAGGGGTCAGGAGGTTCCTAGCAATGGTCGGGTACTACAGGAGGTTTATAAAGAACTTCTCTGATGTCGCAACTTCTTTAACAAATTTAATAAAGAAGGGAGTAAGGTTTGTATGGTCTAAGGAGTGCCAAGAAGCCTTTGAAAAGTTAAAGGCAGTCTTGACTAATTATCCTTTACTACAATCTCCAAATTTTAATCTCCCTTTTAGATTAGCGACAGATGCAAGTGACGTGGGACTTGGAGCAGTTCTCCTCCAGGAGGATGATGCAGGGATGGTACACCCCGTCGCTTACTTTCAAGGAAGTTAACGCAGGCAGAGACGAGATATTCAACTATTGAAAAAGAAGCCTTATGTTTAATAAAAGCTATAACTCATTTTTCAGTTTATTTGAGTTCATCACTTCATCCTATTTTGGTATACACAGACCATAATCCTCTAGTATTTATCCAACGGTTTAAGGACAAAAATATGAGGTTGCTCAGGTGGAGTCTCTTTTTGCAGGAATATGACCTTCAAATTAGGCATGTAGCAGGGGAGGATAATGTTATACCAGATGTTTTATCTAGGTCATTTTAGGAGTAGGGAGTAGACTGTAGTTTGGTCTATAGGTTATGTATTAATGACTTTTTCCTTTCCAGGTTTTAGTTTAATTTCTCTTGTTTGCTCTGTATAGTTATTTGATTTAACTCTAGTATTTAAAGTAACTAATTTGAGTATTTTGAAATAAGTAATTTAAGTTTTGCAATTCCTTTTAATTTTGACCTTTGAGAAAAAAAAATAATATTTTATTTTTCTTTTTGGTGAGGAGATATTATAAATTAACGTAATTTATTCAGTTTTGATGACCTTTTTAACGTAAGTTTTTCTAGTTTAATCCAGTTTCCTTTGAGTTTCTCCCTGAACGCTGGATATGGGTCTTTTGCCTCTCATTAACGGTTGTTAATAATTTATATTGGTACTCCGCCCATGAAGTTTGTTTCTTTTTTTCATGTTTGTGATGGTGGTTTGGCTTCATCGTCCGTGCCACGTCATATTTTGACCCTTTCCCGGAGTTTTCGAGGGGGCCTTGTGATATTTGTTCGGCAGTTCTGTACTCGGCTCCACTATAGAAGGACCAGTGTGCTATATTTTTGGCAGTTTACGGCAGTGTACTTTTGGATGGAAGAGTATTCCTTGAGCACTCCTGCATGTTGTTGCATCACTAAAGAGTGACCCTGTGTGCTCGTGCCCTTTGTCCGAAGCTGGATTGCTTAGGATCCGTTGATGGAGGATTGGACTTTGTGCCTCACCGAGGATTTCTACAGATCTTTTGTTGAAGTAGAGTATAGCATTTGCTCCTGTGGATGGCCCATAGTGCGAGCGTAATATACGCCCTTTAGTCACCTGCCTCTGCCTGAACACTGCGCCCTTTGAGTCGTGAGGAGGCCCTTTAGTGGCGAAGAAGAGTAAGGCCACTTTATTGTTATTAACATTTTTATATTTTCTTCATGTGGTGGTACAGCAACCCCTTATTTAGTTAGTGTCAGTGTCTACACTTAACTAAATAGAGACGTCCTTGGATGATTTTTCGTGCGTCAATTAATGGATTCTACTTGAGTTATATGAGTTTTATATTGTTAAATGAGTATGTCTTTAGTACAATGTACTTTATTTGTGAAAATTTAGGTTAAGTTATAGGTTAAGGTTCCCCCCCCCCCCTTTTGAGTCTCCGCCTATCGTATGTTAGGGAAAGAGTGTTTTTCTTTCTTCCACTGAATACTTTCTCTTATTCCTTAGCATGTTAGTTAGGTAGGCAATTGAAGGAGTGACTGCTTTGGCATTGTGTGTGCTTGTATTTTTCTCCCCATTATTCAGTTTTCAGAGGGGTTCTTTTATTATAATAAATTTTTGATGTAATAAATTATTGTTAATCTATAGTTTCTCGTTTTGTGTATCCTCTCTGAGATTGTACTCTTTGAGTGTTGTTTTTGTCAGGGATCATACCCTTTTTGTGGTACTGATCTGAAATATCAGGTCCGTAAGAACTTTAACTTCAGACCATCTTGAAGTTCATAACAAAATTTGGCGACCATGACAGGATCCTGACTGACATTTCAACCTTTGAGAGTTTTTCTTAGAGAGGTGTGATAGGGAGAATTAGGTAGTTGGGGGAAAATTAACCTATTTGTTCTTTTGTTACTTTTGCATTGGTTTAGGAAGATGTCTTTAGTAGGGGATAAATTTGAGGAAGCGGCAGCACTATTTTTAGATAGGTCTGACTGGGAGGAGGAGATTTTTGATCCTAAAAGAGACGAGTTATGGGGTTTAGCAGAGCACTTGAACTTAGGATTACCAACAGAATTTAAGAAGGGTCATTTGTTGCGTGAAGTCCTTAAAGCTATCAAGAGTATTAAAGGTAACACAAAGGAAGCAGTAATGTCTGGTGATCCGGATTTTGTAAATAGCGATGGTGACGATGAGGTAGGAGATTCTGGTAGCCAGGAGGTGAGTAAATTAAGATTGAGTATCCTTGCTCAGGAGTTTAAGCTTAAGGAGATGGAATATAAAACTTTGCAATTAAGGGCGGAAGACCGCGAAAAAGAGCGAAAATTTGAGTTACGAATGCGTGAGTTTCACAATAATAATAATAGTAGTGGTAAACTTAAAGGCTATAATAATTGTTTTGACCTAATGAGTGCTTTGAAGTTAATGCCAGTATTCGATGATGAAGATGTTCCTGATTTCTTTATTTCGTTTGAACGAATAGCAAGAAAACTGTCTTGGCCCAAGGATATGTGGACCACTATGGTTCAGTGTAAATTAAAAGGGAAAGCTCAGAGAGTATATAATACTTTAAGCGAGGATTTGTCGGCTGATTATGATTCGGTCAAGGCCATTATCCTTAAGGCATATGATTTAGTTCCGGAGGCTTATCGACAGAAGTTCCGTAACCTTAAGAAAGAACCCGGTATGACTTTTGTTGAGTTTGCAAGGAGAAAGGAACAATTCCTTGATGATTGGCTTAAGTCTAAGGAGACTGACTCTTTCGAGAAATTGAAAGAACTAATTTTAGTCGAAGAGTTCAAAAGAATGGTAGTTAGAGAACTAAAAATTCATTTAGATGAACTTAAATTGGATTCGCTTCAAGAGATCGCTATTGCATCTGATGAGTATTCTCTTGCTCATCGTCAGGACTGTGTGAAAGAGGTTAACGGTAAGAGGTTCCCTCCTCGAGGTAATGGTTGGAGGGGGAATAACCAGAGTCAATCAGATCATGGTACTTTTATTGACAGTTCAGTAGGTGACCGAAGAAAGGGCAAGATTGAAAATGACAATAAGAGTGATAGTAACGAAACACGTAATTTTGTAAATAGCAGTATGAACAGTAGTAGTAATGATAGTAGGTCCTCTAGGTCCAATGTAGTTTGTTTTTGGTGCCACCGCCGCGGACATTTTAAGGCGGATTGTTTTGCGCGTCGTAAATTTTTAGAAAAGAATAAAGAACCCGTGACGTTGGTATCGGCGGAACAACCGCAGAAGGAGGAGTCAAAAGGACTAAGATTTAAGAAGTATATATCTGATGGTACTGTTTATGTTGATAATGCTATGCAAATGGGTCGTGGTGTGAGGATTTTGAGAGACACTGGTGCCGCTCAGTCGTTGATATTGCGGAGGTCAGTTCCCGAGGGTGTGGTGTTTAAGAATAAGAACTTTGTCTTGTTGGGTGGATTTCCTGATACGGTGGCCTCGTATCCACTAGAAGAGTTATATTTGAAGACGAAGAATTTTCAGGGTATGGTCAATTTGGCCATAGTAGATACTTTGCCTATTCCTGATATAGACATTATATTTGCCAATGATTTAGCCGCTGAAGCTGAATGTGACGTATTGCCTATTTTGACGTTGATAGATCTGGCAGGTGACCAGATACGCATAGATGATTCGTTGAATCCTGTATCAGTGGTTACGCGTTTTCAATCTAAAGAGGTTGACCTCGCGGAGGTAGAACTCAATGCTGAGTTAATTAATGGACAAGTGACTGACATTGTGACTGATGTTAATAATGGTAATGAGGTAAACATTGACAATTATGATAATTTATCTTTTCAGGGCCATAATAATTAATCTTTTCAGGGTAATAATTGGAATACAAAAGTTTTTAAGGAAGCCCAAGGAAATGAATTTAATCATTTGGAACTTAGTGATAGTAGTGATCTTTCTAAACCTGTATTTATGAAACAAAAAGGTTTGCTTTACCGTATGAGTAGGTCGGTTAATCCACCTGCTGACCAAGTAGAGGTAATTCGGCAGCTAGTTGTGCCGGAAAGGTATAGGAGTAAGTTGTTATTTTTCAGTCATGAACATAGCCTCGCGGGTCATTTCGGGGTTAGGAAGACCTTTCAGAAATTGGCACGACATTTCTTTTGGCCCCAGATGCGTCGTGAGGTTAAGAAACATGTGTTATCTTGTAAGGTGTGTCAGATTGTAGGGAAACCGAATCAAAAGATCCCTAAAGCCCCTCTTATTCCCATTCCCTAAGTGGGTGAACCTTTCAAGGAGGTAGTTATAGATGTAGTGGGCCCTCTTCCGCGGACGCGCGGAGGTAATGAATATCTTCTAACCATGGTTGACAGGGTAACATCTTTTCCTGAGGCTATCCCACTGAGGAGTATTCGGGGTGAGAAGGTGGTGGAAGCATTAATTGGATTTTTCACTAAATTTGGTATTCCAAAGGTTTTACAATCAGATTGTGGCACTAATTTTACAAGTAAGTTTTTTAGAAAGAAAATGGTTGAACATGGTGTTAATCATGTTACTTCTTCTCCTTACCATCCAGAGAGTCAGGGACAGGTGGAAAGGTTCCACCAGACTTTGAAGTCTGTATTAAAGAAGTTTTGCTACGAAACGAGTAATGAGTGGGATAAGGAGATTCCTTATGCCCTATTTGCTATACGGTCTGTACCTAATGGGTCTTTGGGTTTCTCTCCTTTCGAACATGTATTTGCCCATAGTATACACGGTCCTCTTGACATGGTAAGAGAACATTGGGAAGGAGAGACATCTGAAGTTAATGTTTTAGATTACGTTTCTAATTTACAGGGGAAACTGAGGAAAGCTTGGGATTTTGCTCTAAAGAATTTGCATGAAAGTCAGTCTGTGATGAAGTCTAATTATGACATAAGTACCAAGGTTCGTATCTTTAAGCCTGGAGATCGTGTGTTAGTGTTATTACCTATACCAGGTAACCCACTGAAAGCCCAGTTTTTAGGCCCATAGAGGGTGCTGAAAAAGATTAATGATGTAAATTATTTGATTGAAACTCCTGGTAGGAGACGAAATTCTCGTATTTTTCATGTAAATATGTTAAAGCCATTTATCAGTAGAGATGTAGATCAGGTAGAACCAGTAGTAGATGCAATTGCAGTAGTGTCTGTAGAAGTAGAAGAGAATCTTATGACTAACAAGAGAATGACTGTTAATCCTGATGCTCTGTCAAGTAATTCTGATATTTTAAATAACATTGATGTTAAATTTCAACATTTGAATTCTGACAGATCAGAACCTTTAATTTATATAATCTACAGGTATAAAGATTTGTTTCAGGACGCGCCAGGTAGAACAATTGTTTTGTATCACGATGTAGATGTTGGGGACGCTAAGCCCATTAAACAGTGTCCATATAGGCTTAACCCTGTCAAGAGGAAAATTGTTCAGGAAGAGGTTCGCTATATGTTAGACCATGATTTAATTAAACCAAGTTGTAGTCCATGGAGTTCCCCTGTCGTGTTGGTTAAGAAGGAGGGAGGCCAACACCGACTTTGCTTTGATTACAGGAAGATTAATGAGATGACCAAGACAGATTCATTTCCTTTGCCGAGGGTGGAAGATTGTATAGACAGAATCTGATCTGCTAAGTTTATTACAAAGCTGGATTTGCTGAAAGGGTATTGGCAGGTTGGTCTTTCCCCTCGTGTGAAGGAAATCTCTGCTTTTGTTACAGGTGATGGTTTGTATGAATGCCAAGTCAAGCCCTTCGGAATGAAGAATGCGGCAGCCACCTTCCAAAGACTGATGAATCGGATCACTCAGGATTTGGAAGGGTGCGTTGTATACATTGATGATTTGGTTATATATAGTGATAATTGGGAGTCTCATTTGGTAAGACTTGAAGCTTTGTTTAAGGCTTTGAGGAAAGCCGGTTTGGTAATTAACTTGAAGGAGAGTGATTTTGCTCAGGCCACAGTTTTATACCTGGGACATGAGGTAGGCCTAGGCAAAGTTGCTCCTAAGAAAGCTAATGTAGAGGCTGTAGCTAGCTTTCCTGCTCCTCAAAATAGGAGAGAGGTTAGGAGGTTCCTAGGAATGGTCGGGTACTACAGGAGGTTTATAAAGAACTTCTCTGATGTCGCAACTTCTTTAACAAATTTATTAAAGAAGGGAGTAAGGTTTGTATGGTCTAAGGAGTGCCAAGATGCCTCTGAAAAGTTAAAGGCAGTCTTGACTAATTATCCTTTACTACAATCTCCAAATTTTAATCTCCCTTTTAGATTAGCGACAGATGCGAGTGATGTGGGACTTGGAGCAGTTCTCCTCCAGGAGGATGATGCAGGGATGGTACACCCCGTCGCTTACTTTCAAGGAAGTTATCGCAGGCAGAGACGAGATATTCAACTATTGAAAAAGAAGCCTTATGATTAATAAAAGCTATAACTCATTTTTCAGTTTATTTGAGTTCATCACTTCATCCTATTTTGGTATACACAGACCATAATCCTCTAGTATTTATCCAACGGTTTAAGGACAAAAATATGAGGTTGCTCAGGTGGAGTCTCTTTTTGCAGGAATATGACCTTCAAATTAGGCATGTAGCAGGGGAGGATAATGTTATACCAGATGTTTTATGTAGGTTATTTTAGGAGTAGGGAGTAGACTGTAGTTTGGTCTATAGGTTATGTATTAATGACTTTTTCCTTTCCAGGTTTTAGTTTAATTTCTCTTGTTTGCTCTGTATAGTTATTTGATTTAACTCTAGTATTTAAAGTAACTAATTTGAGTATTTTGAAATAAGTAATTTAAGTTTTGCAATTCCTTTTAATTTTGACCTTTGAGAAAAAAAAATAATATTTTATTTTTCTTTTTGGTGAGGAGATATTATAAATTAACGTAATTTATTCAGTTTTGATGACTTTTTTAACGTAAGTTTTTCTAGTTTAATCCAGTTTCCTTTGAGTTTCTCCCTGAACGCTGGATATGGGTCTTTTGCCTCTCATTAACGGTTGTTAATAATTTATATTGGTACTCCGCCCATGAAGTTTGTTTCTTTTTTTCATGTTTATGATGGTGGTTTGGCTTCATCGTCCGTGCCACGTCATATTTTGACCCTTTCCCGGAGTTTTCGAGGGGGCCTTGTGATATTTGTTCGGCAGTTCTGTACTCGGCTCCACTATAGAAGGACCAGTGTGCTATATTTTTGGCAGTTTACGGCAGTGTACTTTTGGATGGAAGAGTATTCCTTGAGCACTCCCGCATGTTGTTGCATCACTAAAGAGTGACCCAGTGTGCTCGTGCCCTTTGTCCAAAGCTGGATTGCTTGGGATCCGTTGATGGAGGATTGGACTTTGTGCCTCACCGAGGATTTCTACAGATCTTTTGTTGAAGTAGAGTA
>NC_090754.1:4501657-4511657 GCF_036898095.1 Palaemon carinicauda | reverse complement strand
ATTTGTGAACTATGAAACTACGTTTGATAGTGTGCACCGGCCAATTTTGTGGAGAGTCCGGCAATATTATGGAGACCCCCTTAAATATGTAAATTAGATTTAGTCTTCATGAGCATAGCAAATGCAAAGGTAATGTTAGTGGAGTCCTATCAAATGAATTTCCAGTGAAGAGTGGAGTACTCCAAGGGAATGTGTTGTGACCTATGTTGTTTATCCTTCTCATAGATTTTGTAATGCATAGAATATTTAAGGAAGGTGGAGGATGATCGAACTAGACTGGTAACAGGAAATTAGCGGGCCTACAGCATGCTGTTGATGCTGTCCATAATAGCAAAACTCCGCCATACTTACGAAGCTTGCTTAACAGAATGCTTGAAATATCACAGGAGGTTGGACTCATGATAAATAAAAGAAATACTGAGATGATGAGAACAAAATATGCAATGAAAAATGTAATATCATTGGAAGGAGAAAGGACAAATGAGTTGGAATCATTTAGATATTTAGTAACTATGATCTCTTATACAGGATCTTTAGAATTTGAGTTCAAATGAAATATTGAAAAGAAAGAAAGAAAAAAAAAGGTCAGTGGCTAGGTTAAGAAAAATTTGGAAATCGAATCAACTGAAATTACATATAAAGACCAGCATATATATTAGTTTAGTGAGATCTGTGTTACTGTATGGACATTAGTCGTGGTATGAAAATGAAACAATATCCAACATATTATGTAGATTTGAGAATAAAGCCCTCAAAAGAGTATTGGAAGACAACCGACAAGAAAGGACTAGAAATTAAAATATAAGTGAGATTGATAAAGTACCATACTCTTCGTACTCCCCGAAAGAGATTGGTTCACCAAAGTTTCAATGGAGCTTTTCCAGGCACAAGATTTGGAATTCCCAGGCCTACATGGCTGAGGATTTTGGAATGTGAATGAGGAGATAATGAATGGAAAAATATTGATCTAAATGCCCAAGATAGAGACAACTGACAAAATTTAAATGAAGCCTTTTGCATCCATAGGCGTAGGAGGAGATGATGATGATTATAATTTCATATTTTCTGAAATATACGATAGAAAAGTAAATTTTCAGTAAAAAGGTGGGTAGTGTTATAACTCACCTAGATCTCGATACTCCTACGCCCCTGTGTGTGTCACTTTCTCTTATATATGTTTTCTAGAAAATTTTACGCCTAATCTATAAGACGCAATGCGCAAGTCATGAGGCATGGGCATTTTCAAGATTTTACCAGTTACTCCTATTCGAGAATACAATGATAATTCTAATCTAATATTTATTACACTGTTCTAATTCCAACATTAATAATTTAAGTGTAAAAAACAAACCTTTTCACGGGAACTATAACATAAAAGCCATAAAATTTATTTACGTAGAGCAATCGAACAGCTTAAAGAATAATGAATGAATTCTCAATTCAATAAATCCATCTGAAGGTTAAAATCGCACCATGCAGACAAACATGAGTGAATTACATATCATATATATATATATATATATATATATATATATATATATATATATATATATATATATATACATATATATATATATATATATATATATATATATATATATATATATATATATATATATATATATATATATATATATATATATATATATATATTTATATATTATATATATATTTATATATATACATATATATATGTATACATGTATATATATAATATTATATATATATATATATATATATATATATATAAAAATATATATGTATATATATATATATATATATATATATATATATATATATATATATATATCTATATATATATATATATATATATATATATATATATATATATATATATATATATATATATATAGTGTGTGTTTATATATATATATATATATATATATATATATATATATATATATATGAGTGTGTGTTTGTATATATATATATATATATATATATATATATATATATATATATATATATATATATATACATATATATATATATATATTTATATATATATATATAAATATATATATATATATATATATATATATATATATATATATATATATATATATACACGTATGTGTGTTTGTATATATATATATATATATATATATATATATATATATATATATATATATATATATATATATATATATATATATATATATATATATATATATATATATATATATATATATATATATATATATATATATATATATATATATATATATATATATATATATATATATATATATATATATATATATATATATATATATATATATATATATATATATATATATATATATATATATATATATATATATATATATATATATATATATATATATATATATAAACACACAAACGCGCATATATATATATACATATGTGTGTGTATATATATATATATATATATATATATATATATATATATATATATATATATATATATATATATATATATATATATATATATATATATATACATATATATATACATATGATAAATTTCTGCACATTTAGACGCGTTTTTCATATTCATTTATGCCATATAAATTTTGGATACATTAATGTCTGGATTTTCTTAACGACCTCAGGATCAGAGCCCCAGTCGAAATCACACAAAGACAAGAGCTTGTGACCGGCCGGGAATCGAACCCTGGTCGGCAAGCTTGTATAGACAGTGACTAAACAGAGCATATGACCGGCAGGGAATCGAATCCTGGTCGGCAAGCTTGTATAGACAGTGACTAAACCACTATACAAGCTTGCCGACCGGGGTTCGATTCCCGGCCGGTCACAAGCTCTTCTCTTTTTGTGATTTCGCCTTGGGCTCTGATCCCGAGGTCGTTAGGAGAATCCAGACATTAATGTATCAAAAATATATGGCGTATTTGATATATATATATATATATATATATATATATATATATATATATATATATATATATATATATATATATATATATATATATATATATATATATATATATATATATATATATATATATATATATATATATATATATATATATATATATATATATATATATATATATATATAGTTATTCATATTTCTCTGAATTTTCATTGAACATTTCTTCAAGTTTTACTCATATTCAATTCCAATCCTACAATTCTGCTTTCTTTATTCAAATCCTCTTTCATCGTCTGCAATTCATCCCATGACTCACGAAACCCAACTAAACAATAGAATTCCTACATTTCCAATCTAATTTCTTAATAGTGTTTTGTTGTTGTACCAACCGTGTTTCACACAATTGTACATAATTCCTTTTGTATATATTATGCTTGTATCTTCGCTCTTCCCTCGCACTAAAACGAACATGAAAATTCATGTCTGGTTTTTCCTCTGTAATATTGTCTGTCTTGTGAACTTGTTATGTCCTATTGCCTTGAGGTTTTGTATATAAGGAGAGTGTTCTACAATAATATAACTCAGTCGATTGCTTCCTGCCTTTGAGTTCACAACCCTCTCTCGGCTCCGTCACATTGGTGACCCCTGAAGTCGACTCGCTCCCACTGCCTTCCACCCCCACCTCCCTCGCCCCTCCATCGTTAGTACTATGGCGGACTCTACTACAGCAGTTGGCGCTGCGGCTGCCCCATTGAAACTTTCACCGTTCGCCAGTGGAGAAGCATTTGCTTGGTTTCAACGCGCAGAATTCCAGTTTCGCATCAACGGCGTGACTCGCTCAACCACCAAAGCAGATTATGTTCTCGCGGCGATACCCGAGGACACCTTCCCGGAAATATCCAACTGGCTTTGTGAACAAGGAGACACGCCAATAGCGTATGACGCCTCAAAACATACCTTCTGCAGCAGTACTCGCCGTCGCCAGCCACCCGTTTAGCAAAGCTTTTTCAGCTCTCGCAACAACCGTTGGGGAACCAAAGGGCTTCGCTTGCCCTCAGGGAAATAACCAGTATCGCTCGCCTTCAACCTGCCGCAGACGGCTCTCCTCGTGAGGTGAACCTACTTCGTGCCCTTTGGATACGCCGTTTACCCGGACCTATACGCGCTGCCATACCCGATGTCGATAGTTTACCCATAAAGGACTTGATGACCAAAGCCGACGCCCTTATGGACAGCCACTTCAAGACCTCCATCAACGCCTCCACCCCTGACGAAGAGGATGCCTATTCAACGTCAACTGAAGCTGACATGAATGCCGTAGGACATACACGCCCACACCGTGACGTGCCGAAGCAGAGACAAAGCCGCCCACCACCCACCAATCGCTCTCGCCCCAACAAACGACTTCTACAGCCACTTACTACCTCCCATCCGCCGCAGTTTTGCTACTACCACTTCAGATTCAGGGCAACTGCGAAAAAATGTGCCGAGGATTGTCAGTGGCCAAAAAACGTGTAAGTAGGCCATCGCTCATGGCAATGGCCTCCCGTGTTTCTAATCCTTTCTTTTTACAGGATGCAGGAACGGGCGTGCGATTTTTGGTAGACACGGGTGCTTGTCGTTCTCTTTTGCCAAGGAAACTCTTCAAGACACGACGTAGTCTGTCTACATCTGCCGACGTCCGCTTGGTAGCTGCCAACAGATCTGCGATACCCACCTACGGTTACGAGAACCCCACATTATCGTTCGGAAACGGTAAATTCAATTGGAAGTTTCTCGTTGCTGACGTCACCATGCCAATCCTCGGTGCAGATTTCCTCTCTCATTTCCACCTTCTGGTCGATGTCGCCCACCGAAGATTGGTCAACGCAGACTCTTACTTATCGACACCTCTTCAACCCGCCCCCTCTAACCTCGCTCTCCACATTAGCGCATCCACGGATGCCTACGCCCACCTCCTCACGTCGTACCCGGAAGTTTTCCGTCCAGAACCTCGCCAAACGCCCACGGTTCCTGCCAAGCACGGTATTTATCACCATATCAAGACGACGGGACCCCCAGTCTTCGCAAAATTCAGACGTCTGGCACCGGAACGATTGGCAGCTGCCAAACAGACGTTCGCCGAAATGGAGGAAATGGGCCTTTGCCAAAAGGCCTCCAGCCCATGGTCGTCACCCTTACACATCGTTCTGAAGAAAGACGGCTCCCTCCATCCATGCAGGGATTACAGGCGCCTGAACATGCAAACAGAACCGGATCACTACCCCCTCCCAAACATTGCCGACGTGACCTCCTACCTGCACAAAGCAAAGGTTTTCTCTACGCTCGATCTCCTGAAGGGGTATTATCAGGTGCCTATGAACCCAGAAGACATCCCTAAGACTGCCATCACCACTCCGTTTGGTACATACACCTTCAATTACTCCTGTTTTGGCCTTCGTGATGCTGGGGCCACGTTTCAACGTCTCATGGATGGCATCTTAGCGACCTCCATTTCTGTGTATGTTATGTGGACGACATACTTGTGTTCTCCTCCTCAAAAGAGGAACACCTTCATTACCTGCGCATCGTGCTCGACCACCTGCAACAAAACGGCCTTGTAGTCCGGTACGACAAGTGTACCTCTGGCGCCAACGAAGTATCGTTCTTAGGGCACCGCATCACTCCTGAAGGTGTCCACCCCCTCCCTGAGAAGGTAGCAGCCGTTCAGAACTTCCCCGTGCCCTCGACCGTCAAAGCTCTGCAGGAATTCTTGGGCATGATCAACTATTATTACCGTTTTCTGCCAGCCATTGCCGCCACTCTTGCTCCCCTCTACGCCTCCCTCAAGGGCAACCCGAAAGACCTGAAGTGGGGTCCCCTTCAAGAAGCAGCCTTCTGCAATGCAAAGAAGGCCCTATCAACTGCTGCGGCTCTCACTTTTCCTATCCCACACGCCCCTCTCCTTCTCTCCACCGATGCCAGCGACGTCGCTATTGGTGCAGTACTCGAGCAGGTGGTCAAAGGCTCGCCCCGCCCATTGGCCTTCTTCAGCAGAAAACTGCTCAAGGCAGAATCGGGTTATTCTACCTTCGATCGAGAATTGCTGGCGGTGCACTTGGCTGTCCGTCACTTTCGCTATTTCTTAGAAGGTACGCCCTTCGTCATTCGCACAGACCACATGCCTCTGGTGCACGCCTTCACTCGACAGTCTGACGCCTGTTCTGCCCGTCAACGCCGACATCTCTCCGCCGTGGCTGAATACAATTGCACCCTCCAATACGTCCCTGGGAAAATGAATCCCGTTGCCGATGCCCTGTCAAGAAACACGTTGGCTGCCGTTCAACTGGGATTGGATTACAACGCCCTGGCTGAAGCCTAATGACAGGATCCAGAGTATCAAGCTTGTAGGACATCCTGCACGTCCCTCCGTTGGGAAGAATTTCCCCTCGAAGATTCCAACACCACCCTCCTCTGTGACGTCAGTACTGGTAGACAGCGACCTTGGATTCCTGCTCCCATGCGCCGACAGGTGTTTGATTTCATTCACGGCCTTTCACATCCCTCGTGCCGTTCCACTGCACAGCTGCTGAAGGCAAAGTTCATTTGGCACGGCATTTCTAAGGATGCTAAGGATTGGGTCCGCGCCTGTACTTTTTGCCAAACTTCCAAAGTACATCGACACACGGATTCAGGAGTGGGCACCTTTCCTCAACCTCAGCGTCGTTTCGCACACATTCACGTCGACGTTGTCGGCCCCCTACCCACATCACAAGGACATCGTTACCTGTTTACCGTCATCGACCGCTCCACTCGTTGGCCTGAAGCCATTCCCATGGAAACTGCAACGTCCGCCTCATGTACATCTGCCTTACTCTCTGGATGGATTTCAAGATTCGGTATCCCTGAGCATATTACTTCTGACAGGGGAACCACTTTCACCTCTCAATTGTGGACGTCATTAGCGAATCTCCTGGGCCTCACCCTACATCAGACAACGGCCTACAACCCCGCTGCTAATGGAATGGTTGAACGTTTTCATCGCACCGTCAAAGCAGCTTTGATGTCCCGCTGCAAGGATTGCAACTGGTTTACTCAGCTTCCTTGGGTCCTCCTGGGACTAAGGACCATTCCTAAAGACGCCCTCGACGTCTCGGCAGCTGAAATGGTGTATGGCGACCCGTTGGTCGTCCCTGCCAAATTTTTTCCTTCTACAACCTCCTCCGACGATCTCCAGCGCATACGTCACGTCGTGGGAAAATTTACTCCGTGCCGCCAGACTTACAAGCCCCCAGCGAAGCATCACATACCAACGGACTTGCAGTCTGCAACGCACGTCTTCCTGCGCAACGACACCAGCAAGCCACCACTAACGCCCCGTTACACGGGCCCTTTCCTTGTGATCCGACGCAGTCCGAAAGCATTCCTCCTAAACATTCGGGGCAAAGAAGACTGGGTCTTCATTGATCATCTAAAACCTGCTTATCTTCTGCCAGATGACCCGCCTACAGTTCGCCTCTCTAGATCAGGGTGCCCTATTTAACATGTACAGTATGTCATTTTTAGTGGGGGGGGGAGCCATGTACCAACCGTGTTTCACACAATTGTACATAATTCCTTTTGTATATATTATGCTTGTATCTTCGCTCTTCCCTCGCACTAAAACGAACATGAAAATTCATGTCTGGTTTTTCCTCTGTAATATTGTCTGTCTTGTGTACTTCTTATGTCCTGTTGCCTTGAGGTTTTGTATATAAGGAGAGTGTTCTAGAATAATATAACTCAGTCGATTGCTTCCTGCCTTTGAGTTCACAACCCTCTCTCGGCTCCGTCACATTGTCATGCTGTGAATAATTTAGGTGAAATGGGGATGTCTCTGTCTATCTTCTTTTTTAATCGAAATTTTCTCACTATCTTTATGTAGTTTAGGATTGTTGTATTTCCTATACAGATATCTTTAAGTGTTCTAACATAAGATTCACCAATTCCATATGATTGAAGGGATTTCATTACTGCTAAGGTTTGGACAGAATCAAAAGCTTTTTTATTTTCTATCAATGCCCTACATAGAGGTTTTTCATATTCTGTATATTTTTCCATTATTTGGCTAATTACATGGATATTGTGAGTTATTGAGTACCTACTTTTAAGCGTTCCTGCTCTTCTTGTTGTTTAAAGTCTAGCTCTCTTTCTATTCAGCCTATTATTTTCTTTGTAAATATTTTTCTTATTACGGAGATTGAGCATACTGGGCGGTAATTTTTCAGGTCTTTTGTGTTTCCCTTTTTGTGTTTTAGTATTATGATAAAGTTTTTCCAAGCTGTAGGTATAGAGAATTTTACCACTATGAAATCTCTTCCATTTTTATTCAATCAATTATGTGGCCATATTTTCCTTGTGCTTTCCCTCTTTTCATGCCTTTTAATGTTATTTTGTTTTTCACTTCTCTCCTACTGTTACGTTTGGTGCCGGCATACGTGTTTCATTGTTTTTATTGGTGAACTTATTTTTATATTACAATTATATAGCATTATATATAAATTCTCTGTAATTTTAATAACTTATTCTCTATTATTGATGATATTTCCATTTATGTCTTTTAAAACAAACATCTGTAGGTACCCTGTTCCTTGTATCCTTTCCATCAATTTGATGTTTCTTCCAGCCACCCGTTGAGATACTACCGCTAAAGAGTTATGGGGTCGTTTGACTGGCCAGACAGTACTACATACGATCTTTCTATTTGGTTGTGGCTCATTTTCCCTCAGCCCAAATACATACGCATACACACACACACACACACCCACACACCGAATAGTCTGACCTGTGCTTTACATTTTCCCCTCTGTCCTCATCCATCAGACAACACTGAGATTACCAAACAATTATTTTTCACCCAAGGGGTTACTGCACTGTAATTGTTCAGTGGCCACTTTCCTCTTTATAAAGGTAGAATAGACTCTTTAACTATGGCAAGCAGCTCTTTTAGGAGAATGACACTCTAAAATCAAACCATTGTTCTCTAGTTTCGATTAGTGCCATGGTCTCGGTACCATGGTCTTTCACTGTCTTGGGTTAGAGTTCTCTTCATTGATGGTACACTCGGGCACATTATTCAATCTCATTTCCCTTCCTCTTATATTGTTAAAGTTTTTATAGTTTACATAGGAGATAATCATTATAGTGTTGTTGCTCTTCTTAAAATATAGTCTTTTTCTTTGTTTCCTTTCCTCACTGGGATATGTTCTGTCTTGGAGCCCCTGGATTTATAGCATCCGGCTTTTCCAACTAGGGTTGCAGCTTAGCAAGTAGTAATAATAATAATAATAATAATAATAATAATAATAATAATAATAATAATAATAATAATAATAATAATAATAATAATAATAATAATAATAATTGTTATTGGTAACAATTGTATTACAGTGTTGAGCCTTTTGCTCTTTTGAATGAAAATTTGATCAACAAAATTAATAGGCGTAACCTGTCTCTGCTAAAGTACCAAGTGAAAGACGAAACATGAACCAATGATGATTGTAGACATGTTCTCTTTGAGAAACAGTAAGCTTTGGACGGGTAACAAATTACATTTCAATTGGAATAACTATATTCACCAAATAGCTTTTGCTCAGAGAATCTATGCTTCATCTGAAAGGAAATACAACTTAACCATAAAAGGAACCCTTGCATGTACACGTAGCAGTTTTTTATTTACTTGAAAAGCAGATACTCTGTCACTCACTGTCCAAAGGAAAATGCAACCGTTATGTCTGATGCGTTTAACAGTAATCAGAGTAATGAGAAACTTGATCTTCCTCATTGCTGTTTTCCTGAGGCTAAACTAACTAGTTTAAATTTTGAATCTGGTGAAATTAAGGGTCTCTTGATGGACCTTGATGGTTTTGGAGGTGTACATGGAAATGGTATTTTTTTTTTTTAGTTTTTATTTTCTTTTATATAAAAAGGCATATATCTTAGCCCTAAAGCTATCTGTTATTTTCTGCCAGTTACAGAGATTTTTTTTTGTTTGCACTTACTAGAGTATTGGTAATATTACTCCAGTATGTAAATGTATTTGTGGTAGTTTCAGTACAATTGATTATCGCTCAATATCCATAT